>NW_004525134.1:43173-46384 GCF_000260255.1 Octodon degus
CTGATCCTTGTCACAAAGTGGGAAAAAGTTTTCCATTCAAGTGGAAGTGAAGGGCAAATACCAACTTCTAACTTTCCAGAAGTGTGGGAAGGTGAATTCACCTCGATGAAGTGAAGAATCATTTTTAGGGATCACTCATCTACAGGAAAAGCAGATCCCATCATTGTGGTCACTGTGAACCCAGACGACTCACCACGCTCCTGCTCCTTGTTGTCCCCAGAGCCGAGTGCTGCTCCAGCTCTAACAGAACTTGCACTGTGGGCTTCGAGTCGCAGCTCATCCTCTCCCATCTCAGAGCTCCTGTCTTCACTGAACTCTACCACAGTCACGTCAGCCACTGCATTAGGGGCGCTGCGCGGCACTGCCAAGGTGTCAGTGTGAGATTAGTAGAATAATCAAGGGCTACAGAGAAATCCAAGCAGAAGCTGGGTTAAAATCCAAGGGCATCAAAGTGCGTGGGGTGCAGCTCACCTGTAATCTCAGCACCGCGGAGGCTGAGGCAGTGAGACCTGACTCAAGAAACACAGAAACAAGCGAAACAGAGGAAATCAGGGAGGAACCGACCGAGGATGGGAAGTAAGAGCACTGATGAACTCACTGTTGAGTCACGCTGATCAACATCCCAAAACACTTGTGAACTTCACTGACAAACGAGGTCCCAAATTCAAGTTCACAGCAGAAGATCCTGCCTGTGGCTCAGACTCAGACTCAAGGGAGTCAGTTATGGCTGGGCGTCCACGCCGACGGTGATGTCACAGAATGCAGGGGGCCCCTGCCTTCCACCTGTTGGGCCTGCTGCTACTCGAGGCCCAGGTCTCTTCAGCAAGTCACCACTGACAGGACCTTATGCCATCCATGACTGCCAAGGGCTGTGACCCTTGGGCTGATCGAATGCCTCTTTCCCAAAAATCTTAGGCATATTTCTCTTCTACAAAATCATCCAAACAGAAATCATTTTCAATAGTTTACAGTTTCTCTAGGGTGCTCAGGAAGGTACCTCTCCATGTCTTCATCATTAAGACAGTCACTAGGGGTTTTGCTAACACCCAAACTGAAAAGCTACGCAAAGGTAAACATGTAAAAATAAACTCTGAATGACCCATATCAGCCAATTAAATGGAAAATGTAATAAAAATATTACCAACAAAGAAATGCTCTGGACCTGATGGATTCACAGATAATTCTACAAAAAATTTAGGGAAGATTTAATCCTAATACACCTCAAACTCTTCAATGAAATTGAATGGAAAACAATATTCCCAAAATCATTCCTGCAGGCAAGTATTATACTGATAGAAGAACTGGAGAAACATCCAACCAATAAACAGAATTACAGACCAATCTCTCTCATGAATATACATGAAAAAATCCTCAAAAAATTACAAATTACCAGCAAATATATACCACCATCTGGTAGGATTCATTCCAGGGTTGCAAGGATGGTTCAACATATACAAATCTATAAATGAAATGCATCATATGAATAGATCCATATCGAAAACCACATGATCATCTCAATAGATGCAGAAAAGGCTTTTGACAAAGTACAACACTCTTTCATGATCAAAGCCCTACAGCAAACTGGAATAGATGGCCTCTACTTTAATCTGATAAAATCCACGTATGACAAACCAACAGCACCATTCTAAACGGAGAAAAATGGAAAGCTGTTACTCACAAATCAGATCCAAGCCCAGGATGTACTCTAATGCCACTATTGTTCAATATACTTCTGGAATCATTAGCTAGAGTCATTAGACAAGAGAGAGAAAGAAAAGGAATAAGAATAGGCAAAGAAGTTACATTACAGTTATTAGCAGATGACATTAAACTATTCTTTGAAGACCCAAAAAACTTTACAAGGACACTCCTAGAATTAATAAACAAATTCAGTAGCATAGCAGGATACAAAGTCAGCACCCAAAACTCAGTAACATTCCTCTACCTGAATAACAAACACATTGAGAGAGAAATTAGAGAATCAATATCCTTCACAGTTGCATATCCAAATCAAAAGAAGAGAGAAGTATTTAGGAATCAATCTAACAAAGGAAGTACAAGATCTATACAATGAAAATGACAACACTGAAAAAGAAGACTGAAGGCGATTTCAGAAAATGGAGGGCCTGCGAGATGGGTCAGAGGAACAACTGCCTGCTTAGGTGAGTGCAGGGACCTGGGTTCATTCCTGGCACCACATGATGTGCCAGCCCAACCCCCGGTGATGCTGAGTTGGTGACAGAGTCTGGGCTTGGTGGCACATGCCTGTAGTCCCAGCACTGGGGAGGCTGAAAACACAAGGATCACTATGAGGCTGCGCCGTGAGAGCCTGTACAAAAGAAAAAAGAAAGTAAAGAAAACATTCAAAATAAGAAAATGAAAAGATATTCCTTGCTCCTGGACAGGAAGAACCAACACTGTGAGAATGGCCATATTCCTCAAATTATACAGAGCAATGCAATCTGTATCAAAGTACCATCAACCTCACAGAGCTACAGAAAACATTCTTAAACTTTATTTGAGGGGCCAGTCAAATAGCTCAGCAGACTAAATTGCCTGCTTAGGCAGGCACAGGGATTGGGGTTCAATCCCTTGTGTGTTGGTTCAGCCTTGCCTCCAGGGTGCGATGAGATAGAGATTAAGATTGGGTGTGGTGGTGTGTGTCTGTAATCCCAGTGCTTGGGAGCCTGAAAACAAGAGGATCATTAGGAGTCTGATCCGTGTAGTAAGGCCTTGTAGACCCTGCACTAAATACATAAATAAATAACAAAAAGAGTAGTTAAAATTCATTTTTGAGAACCAGAAAAGACCTAAAATAGCAAACACAATCCTGGGCAACAAAAGCAAGACAGGAGGCATTATAATCCCTGACTTGAAATTATACTACAAAGCTACTGGGATAAAATCAGCATGGTACTAGCAAAAAAAAAAAATCAAAACCTGACGATCAGTGGAGCAGATTAGATTCAAATACAACTACAAACAGACTCAGCTATCTCATCTTGGAAAAGTGTCCAAACATGTTCACTGGAAAAAAGAAAGCCTCTTTAACAAATGGTGCTGGAAAAACCAGCTATCCACAGGCTGAAAACTAAAACTAGACCTGAGTCTACTGCCATCTACTAATCTAAAGTGGATTAAATATCTAAACAATAAAATAGAGATGCTAAATCCACTCAAAGATAAAGTAGGCAGAAACCTTGAAGACACA
>NW_004525134.1:46729-48271 GCF_000260255.1 Octodon degus
ATTTCATCTTATCAAGAAGTTCCTCCAAGTAAAAAGAAACCAACAGAGTGAAAAGACAACCCACAAACTGGAAAAAAATCTTAACCAAGAATCACTCACCAAAAGGACTTCTCTCTAGAATATGTCAATAACTAAAAAGAAAATATGACCCCCAAATTTAAATACCCAATTGAAAAATGGGCCGGTGAGATGACTACACAGAGCGAGAATCAATGCCAGTGGTGATGCTGACCCACCCCACAGCAGCTGCCTTGTCCCAGTCCTCCTCTGTCACTCCCTGGCTTTCCTGTCTGGGAGCCCCAGGCACACTCAGTGACGGTGTCTCTATCTCTGCATGCACAACAGCTCAGGTCTAATGACCAAGGACCTGAACAGTGCTCGCTCACTGAGAGCACCAATGTGACCACAAACCCCACATCACATCTGCCTCGTCTGCCCAAGGGTGCTGCCCAGGCAGCTCCCTCTCCAGGAGCAAACCATCACCTCCTGAGAGCTCAGCCTCCCACACGTCCCTGCCTGGTGAGTCCATCCGCGAGCTGGGCTGAGAACAGCACGGAACTCAGGGCCTCACCTGCTGGGCCTCCTTGTCAGAGTCCACAGCATCTCTGTCCTATCCCCAATTCTGCTAATGTCCCCAGTGCAGGGAAGTGCCACATGGTGTTGAAACTGCAGCTATTTTCTCTCTCACGCTGTTGGCTTCTTGTGGGAAATCGTCTAGATGTCTAAACTCCCAAGATTTAACACAGGGTGAGAAAAACTGAGCAACTAAGAATGTGAGAGGTGCTGCATTAAACACTGAACACTTTCAAGCAGAGGAGGGGTGAGTCTCACCAGGTCTCAGGCAGGAGGCCCCCGCCCTACCCAACCTGGGTTAGAGCAGAACAGCTGAGGGTGCAGTTTCCACCTTCTCTCCCCAAGTGATTCCCTGCATACTCACACTCACCTGCCAGGCATCTGCAATGAGGCCAGCCTCAAATGTAGCTCCCGGCGAGCATGGTGGGGATACACAGTGGTCTCTTCCCTCCCTTGGAGCTGGTGCAGCCAGAACACATAATCATACTTCGGTTCACCCATGGAGTTCTCGGGGGAAGTGCGCAAATCCCCCATGCAATCCGTCTGCCCACATGACTGCACTGCATGGTGAGGCTGTGCCCACAAAGCTGGAGGACACAAGGCATCCTCAGTGTTCCCTGAAGTTTCTCCCCGAAGTCAGCTCCAACATTTTTGTTTCCACCATGTCTACCTGGACCTCTCCATTCTGGGGAGCTGTCCTCCTCCACTGGTGCTGACTCTCTTCCATCTGCTCCTCACTTCTGCTTTCTCAGGCTGTGGACTCAGCCTGGCTCCTGCAGGAGACATATTTCTCTCTGTTGTCTTCAGTAACCACAGTCACTGAAGAATGACCTGACACTGCACCTAGACACCAGGTCCACCAGGTAAGGCTGACCTGTCTTGTCCCCTAGCCGACTCATGTCTTCCTCCTGCACCTTTTCACATGCAGAGCTTACTATGCCTGCCCAGGGATACCTTCTTCATGACACA
>NW_004525134.1:80810-82760 GCF_000260255.1 Octodon degus
GTGAACCTGTTGTGCCCCTCTGGCAAAATGTTCTGCCCCTGGACTAGTTGGGTGGTTCTGTTCCCAATGCAGCTGTAGGGTTTCAACCCAGGCCTGTATGCCAGGCCTGAGATGAGTCTGGAGGGGACAAGGTGTAGTAACGGGGAGAGGAATCTCTCCCACACACTCACCGGGCCTGGACTAGAACTGGATCTGTGTGTTCCCAGAACGCAACAGAAATTCCTACTTTGTGGGTGGGGTGGGGGGTTACTAGGGAATGATGGGGGTTGACCCAGAGGGTGAAAGACGGTGTCACCCATGCTGCGCCTGGGCTGGGACCAGTAGGTCATGCCAGCACAGCGTAGCCAGAAGCTTTCACCCACACTCACTAGGTCTGGGCTAGGACTGGATCTGGGTTTTCCTGGAAGGCAGAGATTCCTATTTGGCAGGCTGGGTAGAGGGAGGTCCTGCAGAGTGGTGGGGGCTGTCCCAAGGGATCGGAAGAGGGTCACACCCACACTGCACCTGGTCTGGGAAGAGTAGGTCCCACCTGAGCAGGGTAGTTGGAAGCCCTTCCACATACTAACCAGGCCTGGCCTAGTACTGGGTCTCGGGGTTCCTGGAAATCACAGAAATTCCTACTCAGCGGATCACATAGGGGAGTTGCTGTGGAATGGTAGGGTGTGTCCCAAGGGGGTGGAAGAGTGTCTCACTCACGCTGCACCTTGGCTGGGACCAGTAGGTCTTGCAGGTGCAGGGTAGATAGAAGCTCTCTCACACACTCACCCGGCCGGGGCTAGGACTGGGCCTGGGGTTTCCAGGAATGGGACAGAAATTCCTACTCCGTGGGTGGGGTAGAGGAGTTGCCATGGACTGGTGGGGGGTGTCCCAAGTTCGTGGCAGAGGGTTTCAACTACAGTAGGTCCAGCAGGCGCAGGGTAGCTGGAAATCCTCCCAAACACTCCAAATTTTATATTTAAATAGTGTACAAATGAATTGCTATAATTAGAACCAGGTTCTACTTCTCTGGTACCTGAAGCAAGAAATTGTTTTTTGGAAGAATATAAACCAGATGTCCAAAACACAGAGCTAGATGAAAGAAAATATTCTGACTAAAGTCAAGAAAACAAAACTAGGTCATGTGGCAGACTGCCATGACAGATAAAGGATGAAATAAAATGTTCAGAGAGATTACAGGAGACACTAATAACAACCAAGTGAGGTAAAAAAAATACAATCATGAATGAATAGCTTGGCAAACATTTAGAGCAAATGTTCAGAAATGAGATATAGTTTGAAAAGTATACTGTACATACAGCGAGCAGTAGTGAACAGCATTAGGACAAAATAGCACAATTAGGAGATAGGGATGCCTTCAAAGACAGTTCCTTAAAGACACATTCAAAACAATAAGACAGGACGAAGGGATCCAATACTTACTAGATGATGCAACAAAGACCAATTTGCATTTAATTAGAATAAGTGAAACATCAGTGAAATGTCAGAAGGGAAAAAAAGGGGAGGCATAACATCAAGTTTGCAGATACAATTTTTTTTAATGTATTTGGTACGAGATCTCACTCTGCAGTTTGGACTTACAGTGATCCTCCTATTTTGAGCCTCCCTTGCAATGAGATTACAGGTGTGTGCCACCATGCCTGGCCTCATTGTTCAGCTCAGCATGCCCATGGACAGGCCAGAGCTGTCTATGGTGCAGGGGATTGAACCCCAGTCTCCGCGCTTGCCTAAACAGGCACTTAGTCCACTGAGCTATCTTGCTGGTTGTTGGCAGTTACAGTATTAGAAAGCTTTGCAGGTATTTGGAAATGCTTTGACATACAGATATGAGACAAACAAAACTCCAAAAAGCTATGAAGAACTGCCAACCTTGTTACATCTCATTTTAGTCAAATTCTCAGAGTGTGCTACAAGGAATGTGAATAGATGTTGGAAAAAAGCAGTGAATCACTA
>NW_004525134.1:83960-87782 GCF_000260255.1 Octodon degus
GAAGATAACAATACACAATGCATGAATTATTTGTTACATTGTTAGCTTGATATGAAACAACTTTATTTTTATTTCTATTTTTCTCTTATTTAAAATTAATGCAACAAAAAGCACACAAGGTTTTTATTATGACCAATCTTCTCAGATGAGCAGCATCTTTCCTTGCTGGAGCAGGAGGGACCTGTAGAGGGAGAGAGAAAGGAAAGGGCAGTCAGGGTCAGGTCCTGGTCCTGGGGGGCCCACAGGGTCTGCTCAGTTTTAACAGGCGGAGGTCCCATACTGGGGCACTGGGCATGAACCCTGTATCAATCTGTACTTCAGGGAGCCGGGCCTCACCCCCCTGCAGCACAGCAGAAGCCATTCACACTCCAGCCCCTTACGTGGCTCCGTGAAACTGGTCCCAGGTGACACAGACTGACTGGCGGGGAGGGAAGGCAGGTCCCTGCTCACCCACTGGTTGTGCAGCCTTGTGTGAGCTGAGCACACGTGTGCTGCAACACCCTGTTGGGGGCCCTCAATGGCTTTCTCATGCATGGAAGTGGGGGGCACTCTAGGAGCTCCACAGACGCTGACACTCAAGCCCTGCCTTGCTGTGAGACCCTCGCATGCGTGTGTAGACCACTCCTTTAGCTAATGTCAGCCTGGGCCACGACACAACAGGTACAGAGTCCCTGGGAGCCAGAGGTTGTGGGCGACCCAGACCTTCTTTCATGGCCCCCAGCTCCACATCTCTGACCCAGGGCTCCTTTCGCGCTGGCCCTCTGCTCTCTCCCTTTCCTCTCAGAACTGCAGCAAACCTCACCTTGTCAGTCTGACTGCTGTGAGGCGCACCCTGACTTGGGGTGAGATTCAGCTCACAGGCAACTGGAAATGGCAGCCCTGGATTCACGTTTCCCGTTAGCTCACTCTGCGCTCAGCGCTAATCCTAGGCCTTGGGACAGGGAGGAGCTGCACTGCAGACTCTCAGCAGGAGGGGAGAGGGGAGCGCATGGGACTCTCAATGCCTAGCAGCCCGTGACCCGCGTGCCCTGAGGGGCTTGGAGGCTTCTCCATGGGGACTGATGTCCCTTCAGGTTGCCCCGCAAAGGGCCCCAACTGATGTCAGCTCAGGGAGCCCACAGGGCCCAGACACAGTCATGGGAGTCCCCGTCCTATGGCCCAGTACTGCCTTCTGGGATGGGACAAATCTGACCAAGGCCAGGCCGAGGCTCTGCCTGCAGCCAGGTTTCCATGTCCTGCTCCTCACAAGGGCTCTTTCACATCAATTGAAACTTGGAGGTCCCTGCCCAGAGGTCAGGGAGATGTGAGTCTGGTCCCCAAAGCAGGCCCACAGCTGGCGCTCTATACCCATGATGCATGAGGCCGTGCTTCCAGGCGGAAGAAGCGGTGGAGCAGCACAAGCCTGAGACCAGGCTGCCACGACAAGGAGCAAGTTTTGGGAAAGGAGCGCGGCTCTGTGCCTTCAAAGAGGCTCCTGTGGGATGGGGCCACAGTCAGGGTGGCTTCCCTGAGGGCAGCAGTGACTGGTATATCAAGTCGGCAGCCATGCGAGAAGCAGAACTGAGACTGCACAAGGACATGGCAGGGGATGCCCATGCATGATAGAGCAGTGACCAGACTGGGTTTCTGCTACTGCGGCCACTGCAGAACACAGAGGAGAGCACACAGGGCGCTGAGCATGGCCCCAGGGGTGAACACCTGATGTGAGCGCACAGTAGCCAGGCGGCCTACCTCTGCACCATGAACCTGAGCACAGGGGAGTCTGCAGGCCATGCTCCCGGGCTGCAGCCATGGATCGCCGACTGCTTCAGGGCAGCGGCAGGCTCAGGGGGGCTGAGGGACAGAGGCCCACGGGGCGCATCACGTGGCTCTGCCTGAGGGTCCGCCTCAGTCTTCTGAGGGCTTGTCATGCAGAGAGATGTCTGCAAATCCAGCTCTGAAACACAAGGGCATCCAGCAGGACACATGTTACCCAGGGCCTTTCTGTGCCATACACTTCCACACAGGAGGCTCACTGAATAAAAAACCTTGGACAGGGAGCCTGAAGGGAGATGGTGTCCAACACCCTCTGCCTGCCCTGGTGTGATGATTCCCATGGGAACAGGGGTGATGGGACTGCAGGGAGGCTAAAGACACCGGTGCTATGGGAAACCACGCACCTATGGGAGAATCACACCAACCCACACCAGGAGGCCCGCAGGCAGAGCCCAGGAAACCCCAGGGCACATGCGATGTGCTTTGCTGAACAAGAGGAGATCATCAAAAAAAATCCAGAGTGCAGGGAACCTTGGAGAGGAGAACGGCCAAGTCCTGGTGTGGGAAGGTGCACCGCAGGGCCAGGAAGCAGCCTGAGCTCCAGGACCTGGCCTGAGGCCATCAGAGACAGGGCTGGGCTGGGGACGCGCACCAGCCCTGAACACCTGCTGCACGAGAGGTCAGTCGCTCTGATCACGGTGTCTCACCCACCAGGACGATTCAGGAACTGGACTTAGCACACCTGCAGCTGTCACCTCACTACGGCTGATGTGGAGTCGGGAGCCGCGGACACAATGGGCACTGGGCATGGCACAGATTAACAGCGTGGATCAGGCGTGTCCAGGCATTAGGCTGCTTGACGTGCTGGGGGATTCAAGTCCTGAGTCCAGGAACTGAGGGTCAGGACAGCCCTACAACAGCACTACTGGAGACTGAGGTACTCACAGGCCAGGGCTGGGGCAATCTGCACCACAGGACCACGAGGGCTCATCTCACACACTACAGAATGTGATTTCAGTGTGGCCCTGAGAGAGCACGGAGGGCCCGACTCCTCCCCACACAACACCATGGCAACGCACGCACAGAGCCCCTTCCCGTTCCTCTACCTGGTGAGAGCAGCCGCTGCTGTCCAGCTTTGGCATGGACTGTGCCTGTGCAGGTGGTGTAGGCAAGGCTGAGGGTCGCAGCTGGCAACCCTGTCTTCCCAGCTGGCATCCCTGTCTCTCCAGCTGGCATTCCTGTCCTCCCAGCCACAGTGGTCTTTCCTGGAGAGAAGGTTGCACAGAGGGTGCTGGGCTTAGGACAGAGAGGGCGGCTCCCCCTCCACAGGAACCAAATGATGGGAAGAACAGGCCTCCTGGCTTGGGCCCAGGGAAAAGGCAGTGGAGCAACTGTGCTACAGGCTACAGGGTGTGGGCAACTTTCTGCCCTGGAGCCTGGGGACCTGGCTGTTGCCCCAGGTAAGAACCCACCCGAGCATCCACGCTGCACAAGGATGACAGCAGCTGAGAGCAGGGCTGCAGCGGAGCCTGTCCTCACAGCGGGGGCTGTGGAATCTGCATCCGTGGGGACACCAGCTATGACCCTTATATTACTTGTCCCTCCCATGGGGCTGCACCCCCTCTTGTGCAGCATTTTCACTTCTTTTTTAAAAAAATAATTTTTATTGAGAATCAAATAGCAGTCAGACAGTTTCAAAACCAACTAGTAGGACAGTTTCAATAATTAATACATTGCATACTTTTGTCTTCTTAGTGGTTATTCATAGTACAAGATACAGAAATGATATTCTGTCCACAAACACTATCAGTACCAATCTCTTTATTCATTGCCAGTCCTACAGATAACCCACTACTGTTATGGACTGCTGGACTATATTGGAATATTTTGCTGAATTCACGCACCTTCAATATTTAAATGACAATGGGATACCCTTCTCTGACAAAACTAAGCAAACAAAGGGGATATAAATGAAGGACCATTTTGTATCTGTATATTCAAAATAGTTAGGCAGGATACACAGCTTTCTTTTAAATCAATGAACAGCACTTCTACTTCTGCAGGGAC
>NW_004525134.1:87928-88537 GCF_000260255.1 Octodon degus
TTTCCTGCTTCCTTACAGTGCTCTGCAGGTGCCTGTCCTGCCTTGCCCTGCCAGGTGCTGCAGTGTAGACTGTCCCGACCACCTGGATTCACACTCCCTGCACAGCCCACTCTCCACCTGCAGCTTCCATATCATCAGTGACCACCACAGGGTACTTCTCCCTTCAGGTTCCTTTTTCTCTCTTTTTAAGGGATGGATGCAGTATGTTGCCCAGCCTGCTTCCAAATCCCAGGCAAGTTTCTGGCCTAAGCTTTCCAGGATTGAATGGGGCCCCAGATGCATGGGGTTCTTGGGGACCCAACACATCTTGCACGTCCTCTTCAAGTGTCCTGTGAGACAGGCTCACTTCCAACCTGCTCCTCAGTGGCACCTAGCTCTGGGGCTAGGAAAGCACCTGCATACTGTTGCCCCTGGACTTCTGGACCTTTGTGTCACAGGTGTCACTTATTTTGTGGCCAGCCTGGGGGCTCAACATGGGCTGTGTCTATACATAAAGCTGCTGTTGGGAGGATGTGTACCATGACCTGGCCACGTTCACGGACCGTGGTCAGTTGAGCACTGGGTGCCCTTCCCTCCTGTCACGCAGCTGTCTGCAGTCAGTGCCTCCAC
>NW_004525134.1:88687-98445 GCF_000260255.1 Octodon degus
CCTGTCACAGCCAAGTGTGCTCGCTTCTGCGACCTCCCACCTGCATATTCTACCACAGCAGGTCTCTAAAGCAGGCCCGGGAGTCACCCCATCCCTCTGAGAGCACCTGTGTACATTCCCTGTCTGGTCACGCATACAAGTACTGTACAGCAGGCATCCTGGCTATGGAAGAGGTAAGGAACAGAAATCCAGGAAGGGTCGGGTGTGCTGGACAATGCCTAAAGCCTAGCCCTGGGAAGGATGACAAAGGACAGCTGACAGGAGCTCTGGTCCAGCCTGGGATGGAGCGTGAGGTCAGGGCACACAGGGCAGCAGGGAAACCTATCTTGGAAAATATCAAACAAATGTAATCTGAAGCATATCACACCTGGCCAGGAAGAAGCTCATGTCCACGTTCCTGCCCCCCTCCTTGTTGTGAGGATGCCAGGTGCCGCCACCACCACTCTCCAGGAGCCCCAGTGCACCAGAGAGGAAGGCAGGTGGGGTCGTGTGGCTTCCCACCTTGTCCTTCTGCTCACTTCTCAATGGAGTCCTCCATGTACCCAGACTCGAGGAAAATGCAGATGGTAACAGGAGGCATGGAAACACTGCTGTCCCCTTGGCTCACCCATGAGCCAGGCACCTAGGAGAGGCCTCGGGCTGAGCAGTGCCAGGTTCCAACTCACCAGGGCAGAGCTGGAGGGCAAGGCGCTCGGCCATCTCAGCGGGGTCCTGGTGGCTCTGCCCCTCACGTCTCACAGGGTCCTTCCAAGAGAGTAGGTCCCGAATGCTGCGTCAAAGGAAGAGGATGGTGGCCCTCCATTTTTGGAAAGCGGCCCTTAAGCATGCCATTATTTGGGCCTGACAATTCATTACAGAAGTGAATTTCCTAAAGGAGGAGAGAAGGTCACACTTACACTTAGAACTCTGCTTTCAGGCGTGGTCATGACGACCCAGTGCTTCTATCCTAAGGAGAGAGGGAACCCACAGAGCTGATGGTGGAGCTATTCCGACTCTGCAGGGAGCCCTCCGAGTACATCCCAGGGGGCTGCTCCAGGGAGCGCTGCCTCATGTTGGGTGACCACATCCTAGGCCATGTGGCTCAGTCACGTCCAAAACCATTTTCCTGCCCAATCTGCACCTAGCAGCGACGTCTGCTTTCATCGATGCCTCATGGACACTGGTTTGTGTCTGTGCCAATCCTGCCTATGAGCTAAGGTGCCCCAAGCAGAGATGAGATCTGCGTTGCCGAGTTAATACTTCAGGACATAACTGCAGTTCTGGAGAGTTCTGTGTGGGTCACTGGAGAAAGTGCCCACAGTGACAGTGACACAGGACCAGAGCAAAGGACACAGCAAGCTCCGATCTCGTGCTGTGAGGCTGACTGACTGGGAGTGTGGTGCTCAGGAGCTGCGGCCTGAGCAGGGAAGAGCCCGGGCCTGGGGGGGCAGACTTCCTGTGCTGTGATTTCACATGGGCTTTTTGTTCCAGGTCCATTTCTAGCTGTGAGATGCCGGCAGACAAGCGAGGCAAACCTCGCAGAAAGACCGGAGACTTCACCTGGCCTCCGCCAGGGGAGTGCGGGAAACCTCACCTTAGGGCACCTTGGGACAGAACATGCTGGAAAGGAGACCTGAGAGGTAGCACAGCGGGACCGGATAGAAGCAGCAAGGAAGAGCCCAGTGCCCACTTCTGGCTGGGCAGGGCAGAGGGAGGAGTAGGGGCCCTGCCTGCTCCTGCACCTGCGACTTCGCAGGTCACCGTGGGGACCCTAGGCGGTGACTGGCACACTCACCTGAGCACCCTGCTTGGCTCCTGCTCCTGAGCTTTCCCGACGTCTCCAGCTCCTGCCAACAGGACACACACAGTCACAACAGGAATGCATCCCGACCCTAGCGCAGACCAGCCAGGCCCTGTCCACTGAGGTGGCAGCACTGCGGACAGGTGGACGTGGGCAGTGGGGGCCTTGCTCCCTGACCACTCTCTGGGGACTCCTGGGCAGGTGGTGGCTCTGCTGGGCCTCACTGTGCTCAGCTCTGACATGGAGAGGGGCCCTGGAGCATGTCGTGGCCAGAACTAGACACAGAGTGCATGTGGCCAACGGCGTCGCACACGGCAGGTGCCAGGACGTGTGCTGCTCGACCCTGCTTGCCCAATGGCTGGGACTGGACAACGACATCTGCCCTCCTCTACCCCAGCAGAGCAGGGACAGCATAAAGGAGGGTCACACTGGGAAGAGGCACAGACGCCCCAGGCTAGGGTGTAAAGTGTGTTAAGGCTACTTTCTCTCTGCAGCACTCAGTCAGAAAGGGAAGTCACAGCTCGCCTTTCCCTCCAAGTTTATTCCATGACTAAAAGCACCTGTAAATCTCGGCTTCTCTGTGACCAAAGAGCTTGAGGGAGATGAGCGGAGAATGAGTTAGATCTCCACAAAGGACAGGGAGCAGATGCTGGGGCCAGGGGGAGCCTGGGCTTCATGCTCACGCCTGCTAATAACTGGGGAGGCTGCCGGCCATGCGGATGTGCAGAGCGGGGAGGGGTGGGAGAGGAGAGGCCTCACCCAGCAGAAGGACAGACATCTCCCAAGCACACCTGCAGAAGGGGCTCTGAGCCTGCCGGACACAGTTACAGGGGGTCATGAGGGGCTCCTGTCCTCTCACTCTCCGGCATAGTGCAGATCACAGCTCTGCACTATGAAGCCCAGGCTGACAGCCCAGCCAGGCAGGAGGAACTCTGCAAGCTCCAGAGCCCCAGAACTTGGCCCCTGCTCTGCACCAAAGGGGACTCCAGGGCAGGTGGCAGCTGCCTCTCTCAGCTGACCCTGCCTCTCTCTGTAGACCCTGCCTGGACACTGGAGCTGGACTTGAGCAGGAGGACAACAGAGACTCACCAGTTCACTCAGGCCCAGAGCTCGCTGCAGGGTCCTCCACAGGGAGGCTGCTTCCAGGTGATTCTCCTGGTGCAACGGTGCTAAGGGTGGCCCTGTATACAGGAAGGGCAGTTTCGCCACTGACTCTGAGACCACGTCCATCTCCTCCTCATGCAGCTCAGCACTGAGACAGGGTTGGGTGGGGTACGATGGAAAAAGACAAAATTAGGATGGATGAGGATGCACATCCTCCCAGCAGATGCAAGCGGAGAATCAGGGTGATTCCCAGCACCTGGCATTCCACAGAGGATGGGGGACATCCTTCCTGATGGGCTTTGCCCAATTCCTATGGGAGTAAGAGCGAGAGCAAGAGATAGGGACAGAGAGGCAGACAGAGACAGAGACAGAGACAGAGACAGAGACAGAGACAGACAGAGACACAGACAGAGACACAGACAGGCTGGCAGAGAGAAAGAGGCCACACAGAAGAGACAGCAGCTCTGCTCAGGCACCATCCAGACAACCTACTGAGGAGGACAGAGCCAGCTTCCCTCCATGATGCCGCCACGACAGTGAGCTCACAGAGAAATCTGTCTAAGACACCTTGTGTAGGAACAATAGGGGACTGAGCAGGCTCTGGGGCTGCAGGTTCTGCAGTGACCTCAGTAGGGCTTGGCCCTCCCATTCCGGCTCATGGACACTGGACCTGGCCCAACTCTCTGTGGCTGCTCCATCCCCTCCTTCCCGTGCTGCAGATATCCTCGCCCTCAGGATGGGTGGAATCCTCACTTGAACCTCGTTGGGCACAAGAGGCTTCTTTCAGCGTGTGAAGGCCCTGAGACTGCTAGTTCTCTGTGACCGACACCCTCTGCAAATGCCTGAGGAAGCCCAGCAACTTGCTAATGGGCCCGGGGTCCTGGCTGGACTAATAACACCCAGGCCCTCGGTGGGCTCTCTTGTCCTTGTGAAAGCCGTGTCTCCTCCTCACCCCGCCCTTGACTTTCAGGCAGTCCCCTCCTGTCACTGTGGCTTTCGGCCCTGACCTCGCACTGCTGTTACCTAGAGCCCAGGGACTGCGTCTCCTCCTCTGCATCTCCATCAGAGTGGTGCCCTGCAAGCAAAGTCAGGAAGGTCCACAGGTCACCGCACGGTGCCACTGCACTCACGACAGGCCAGTGCCACCTCAGCATGTGGACATGAGTGGGCACACAGGGCTTCGGATGGACACGGGGAACTGTTCTGAGTGACCTTGACACTGGCTCCCCACACTGTCTGGTGGGGCATATGGCTCCTGCGTACACACACCCCTACTCGGGGATGAGCATCACGGCCTGTGGAGACGTCCTGGGCCAAGCCCACGCGGACCTTGCTCTGCAGAGTCTGGATCCTCCTTGGTCCTGTCAGGAACCTGGACCCTGGGTCGGTGGAGCCTGAGCTCTCGATGGCTCCAGCCCTCTGCCTTCTTTCACTCGGGAAGGAGAAAAGATACTGTTCACAACGTTCACAGCTGGCCCCTTCCCAGGGCCCTCTGTCTTGCTATCATATATAGGGGAGTTCTCTCCATGTTCCCCAAATCCCACGACCACGATCTATGACACCTGATCACTAGAGAAACCCTGGGAGTGACAAGCACCCCCAGAGAGGACATGTGCTGAGACTACCTGCCCGCCTACTATAGGCACAGCCCAGCACACACTGAGGGCCCCGGGACATGAGCAGGCAGAAATCAGGGCAGGGTCGGCCTGCAGCAACCACACCTGGGCTGAGCTGGCTGGCGAGGTTCTTGGCCAGCCTGCACCTTGCCACATTAGGCTCCTGGAGGCTCTGCTCCTGGGGCCTTGCAGGTCCATCCTGGGTGAGCAGGTCCTTCAGACCCTGACGTAGGCATGAGAGGACGGAACTCCACTTCTGAGACTGTTGTATCGGCTTCGAATCCAAGGTCAGATCTTCAATGCTGACCCTGAAATGCCCAGGAGGGAAGGGAGCACAGAAATGACAAGCAGAGCTCAGCTGTCAGGCATGGTCATAAATGACAGCACAGCATATCCTGAGAAGAGAGGGAAAGCAGTGAGCATAAATGCGTGGTTGTTCAGGGCTCAGCACATGGCCAGGGATTCTCTGAGCACAACCCCGGGAGCCCTTCCCATGCAAAGCTGGAGAGCACTTGAGACGGCACATGGTGGTGCTCTGATGCAGCCGCAGGCAAGCAGAGAATTCCTGACACATCCACAGCTGGAGCTCACTCGGGACCCAAGCGTTACTCATGTGCAAAGTCCTACACTGATGAGAAACCTGCCAGGGAGAACAGGCCTGCATGCAGGGTGAGTCCTGCATCCCTGAGGCTAGTCCTCAGGCAACAGTGGCCACGTGGGCATTAATATTGAAACCTGCGTTCATTAAAGCTCTTCACAGTTCTACTCAGGTTATTATGAGATTGGTAAGGGAAATGCAAAAAGGAGAATACAGACAGGTGACTGATAGATAGTTAAAATAATTATACTCCAAGCCGGGCCTCCATGTGACCCTGGTTACCATCACTAGTCCTCCACAGTCACAGTTACCTGGGGGCCGCTGGCTCCAGGGCGTCCTCATCCTCAGGGTCATTTTGATCTGTAATAAACAAGAGGAGGACAGTCACATTACTCCACTCCTGCCTCACACGTGCAGGCCCATGACTGGCAGGCAATATTTTCTAAGCAAAATGGAACAGTCAGAGAGCCGTGCTGCAGGAGACCTAGGTTGTTTTCTATGCAAAGTCACAGTGTGTATTTCCCTGAGTCTCTGGACAGACACACACAGACAGACAGAGGGCCCTGCTCTGAGGGTTCAGCATTGTACGTCCCATCTGAACGCTGGGGCACAGCCTGGCAGGCCACTTCCCATAGGCACCCAAGGAGCCTGTTCATGGCCTGCAGTGTGCTGAGAAATTCAGACTCAGCTAAACTTTCCAGGCTCAGCTTACTGAGGAGACTCTGGGATGAGACTGATGTGAAATAACAGACCTTCAGGAAAAGGTCCCTGGTCTCATGGGACATGGGTTCCTTAGGTCCTGGCAGAGGCGGCAGTGCCAGCTCCAACTATGGAGCTGTGTGAGAGTGGTGGAGATAGCTCACCAGGTCTGGATGTATACAGACTCTACAAGGCCTCAAGTAGTACTGAGTCTGCAGCAACTGAGAGAAGGCAGCGCTGGCATCCACAAGACACAGGGCCCAGGACCGGACACACCTCCAGGAGCACCGAGCAACGAGAGGTCACGTCCTGAGCACTCACGTCCTGGAGGGAACTGACACCACTCATGGGCCAGACAATGACAGGGGACAGAGGTGCCAGCTACAGAGGGCAAAAACAGTGACACCATCTCTAGGGAGCTCAGCAGGCCCGGCGATCTCTGCAGAGACTAAAGATCAGAGCCCAGCATCCAGGAGCAGCCAGGAGCAAGCACACTGCAGGGGACAGCGGAGTTCCAGCTGAAAACGTGAGCCTGTACTGATGACAGTGTTGCCCCAAGAAGGTATCAGGACTACTGGCAGAGAGAGGCTACAGCGTCTTTCAGCTGTCCCCTCTGGATATGCTGTGTCTGCCCCCCTGAATGTGCACTGGGGACACACACACAGGGTGAGCACGAGCTTGGTTCTCTTAGTAACGCAGGACTCACCAGCGGCCTCCGCAGCTAGGACCTCAGCCTACCCCACCAGGGCGGCAGGGGTGCAGGGAGGCTGCGGGGCGTCACCAGCCTCACAGACACTGCAGGCAGTCTTGGGCTCTCCACTGCGGGAGGCCTGGAGGACATCTTCTTCCTCCACATGTCTCAGGTCATCTATAGTCACACTGCCCAGATAAGAAATTCCATCAGACCCAGGGGGGATGGGACACGAGGTTCTGAGGTGGTCTGAGAGATGGAGGGGAGTGGTCACAGAGAGAGAGGACACAGACTCAGAGACAGATTCTTCCTCCTAGGAGGGCAGAGTGCAGCTGCCCAGATGGCAGAGACAGGAGAGATGGACGGAGACAGCTGGATGACACACTGAGCAGGACGGAGCCTCCACTCCCATGAGACACACCCACGAACCCAGCACACCCAGAGGCCACAACAGGGCTATGTCTTCTCTCAGACTCAGACAGCTTTTCTACATGCTCTCAGTCACTGGTGCTGAGGTAACAGAGTCCAAAGAGCCTGTGCAGTCTGGGGCTCTCTCCATAGACACAGGGACTGAAGATTCTTAGGTTTCTTGGTATGCCATCCCTGCCTTTGAGCTAAGGCCACACATGCAGAACCAGATCCACACCTCAGCCTCAGTTTCCCCACACAACAGAGGAGAGTAGATTCTATGAGATCAAAACGGTGAGGCTGACCAGGTCCACATGAGGACAAACAAGTTCCATGAGGACACCGCACACCGCACACCACCGCAGGAAGTTTGTTATGGCTTCTGTATAGTTGTCCCACTAAAACCTCATGCAGTCCTGGGACGCTTCTGGAGTCTTGGATGGATTACCGTGAGTGTGGAAGCTGCACCTGCCCTGAGGCAAGTAATCTGCATTCAGGTGTAAGGTGGGAAGAGAAGCTAGCTGCCAGAGCTGCTGCTACCCCTCCCTGTGCTCTTGCTCTTTGCCACCACCATGAAAGGTTACTTTCTGCTATGTGCTGCTCTGCCTTGGACCCAGCTGAATATGGACTGAAACCTCCAGTAACTGTGAGCTAAATACACCTTTCCTTCCTTCAATTTGGCTGTCGGGTATTTGTCCCAGCAATGAGAGAAGAGTAACTAAGACAAAGTCGATGCTCCTGGCCTGAGGGTATGAACCCAGGCACCAGCTTCAGTTTCCCTGTGTGCAGGTGCAAGCTGTGCCTTTTGACCTCCCGGTGTGCTCTCCTGGGGACCCACCTCATGGTGTCCCCTACAAGTCCTGGCCTGACTATCCAATTACCTGGGAGCCAGTGATGGTTCTCCTCTTCCATCCTCCTCCTCTTCTGGAATCTCTGCAGGCAAATTCACAAATGTGTACTTGAGCACTGAGTAGCTCCCCACCCCCATCACAGACACCAGGCCTCTCTGACATGGAAATGAAATATCTACCCTGGAGTATGGCCGGATGGGCATAGTTTCCCTCATTCTGGAGAGCAAGCACTCAGTTACCTAAACAACAGTGTGCTTGCTCCTATTTCAGGGCACCCAGGGGCAAGGCAGGGTGCTGTACACAGAGCACAGAGGTGCTGGGGATGCCGAGGTGCTGCTGGGAAGTTGCTGACCTGGGCTGAGGCTGAGGAAAACCACAGGTTGTGTCCCAGGCCTGCACCTGGAGCAACAGCGAAGAATTCCAGGCCGGGACTTTCAGCAGAGCCACCCAGAGGAGGCCAGAGTCTGGGTGTGTGGGACCAGGCCTATAATCCCAGCACTCAGGAGGTGGGGCAAGAGGATCAAGGTGAGTTCAAGGTCAGTCTGAACTACATAGTAAAACCCTGTCACAAAACAAAACAAGAGAGAAAAACAACGTAAGACACTGGAGTAGACAGACACAAATACAGCACAAGAAATGTTTCTCTGTGGCAACCCAGCTGCAGCACACAGAAATCAGCCATACACGAGAAGAGAAACACGGCCCTGCGAGACCTTGGATCAGCTACCACTCGCATCTCCTGGCTGCTCATGCGAGAAAGAAGTGCAGGGTGAGTCGAAGGCAGCGGTCAGGGCTGCAGGGAGACCAGAGCGGCAGACCTTCCAGTGGCTTTCAGGTTCTCACACTTGCGGGACAGTACGATGTTTGCACACACAGTTATGATTTAGTTCATTTACCAATATCATCTGTAGTTGCTTCCATTTACCTAGAAAAGCCCCAATTTTTCTTTTTTGTTGAGTTCCTATTACTTTGTTTAATGAAATTTTGTTTTGTTTCTATTTTTTAAAATATGGTTTTTATTCTTTTAAATCAAAGAGTACAAAATGTTTAAAAACAACAATAGATAGCTCAGCGGGCTAAGTGCCTGCCTGGCAAGCTCTAGGATCCAACTTCGACTCCCGGTACCACATGCCTTGCCAGCCCTGGAATTCTAGGCAAGTTGTACCAGCCCAGAGAAAGGGAGTGGTGGCGCACTCTGGTAATGCCAGCAGTGGGGAGGCTGAGACAGGAGGATTGCTTAGAGTCTGAGCTGTGTAGCAAGACCCTGTAACAAATAAATGAATAATTAGAAAAATAAAGAAATGAAAAAAAAAGAACAACAAAGGAAGTGATACAAACCAAGTACCATAACAGAAGTGTGGAAGACATCTGCCCTGATCACACTGTATTAGATGTGACTTGGAAAAAAATCTGTCACCTCAAAAGTGTCAACAGAAATGCCAAACACCAAATGTAAAGAGAAAAGGGAACAAAAATGTTCAAATTGAAAGTAAACAACCAACAAACAAAACTAAGAAAGGAAAACAAAAACCCCCACAAGACTGGGGGTAGAACTCAAAGGTGGAGGACTGCCAGCACTGAATAGAACACGAGCGAAGTATTTTTATTTTTAAATCACAACATGGCACAAACAAAAGTTGGTGGGAAGAACAGAAATGGACAGCAAGAACTCAGCTGCTGGGTCACACACAAAGGAATTGCCACCTCAGGGGGGCCAGGGATGAGCATGGGGAATTCATAGTGCAAACACAATGCCAGAGAAACACAGTAACAGACTAAATGAAGTTCTAACGCATGGACCTTGCAAAGCATATAAGCAAAGACTCGACTGACCGTGTATACACCAGCGCAGACAGACCTGCGCATTGTGTATCAGGCTCGGGACTCTCAGGTCCTCAGTGCTCCATCTGGCAAGTCCAAGCAGTGACAACTTAAAACTGCACGCAATTGGGAAGAGATCCAATAGGTTCTCAAGATTACTTGGAGTAAAAAGAGCCAGAAGAACCAACAA
>NW_004525134.1:99388-100356 GCF_000260255.1 Octodon degus
AGGCTAGGGTCTGGGAAACTTTCATGTTAGGTGAGAAGGATTTTTGCTCTCACAGGTGTGTCCTAGCACACACCTACCTCAGCCTTAAAATGAGAAAGATGTGGCCTCCTCCTTAAAATGAGAAGACTGAGGCCAGTTTACACCGGGACAAAAGGCCCTGGGCTTCTGTGACTCGCACACTGTGTCTCAGTACTGTGTTTCCCTTGGGTACTCTTGAATATGCCACAGCTCCTGATTTGACAGGGACACCAGGACAGTGGGCATCCAAGTCTGGGGACTCAAAGCAGCTCAACTTCATGAGGGCCCTGGGCCTCCGCACCTTGGTTGAGGCTGTGGCCCGGCTGCTCCTCCAGCCTGTGGCCCTCAGGCTGACCTTGGTGGTGGCCACGCCCCTGGCTGGTGCCAGGGTGACCCTGGCACAGGAGGACCTCCAGATGCTCCTTTATTTGGAGTGACACTTCTCTCCTTTCTCTCAGCTTGAGGCTCATTTCCGAGAGCTCCTGCTCCTGCTCGCGAATGAGGAGCATGGATAACCTAGGAGGAGAGAAGCAGCAGCGTGAGCAGCACCGAGGTGCGGGGCACTCCTGGGCACTGAGCGGCGACTGGGAGCAGACCCCAGGGTCCCCAAGCAGGACTTAGGGTATGTGAAGTCCACAGGTGATTCTCTGCTTGGGGAGAGGCTGCACCCTGAGGAGCAAGAGCCAGGGTGATCCCGAGCCAGGAGGACCTCCAGATGCTCCTTTATTTATTCTCTCCTCTGCCCGAGCAGAGACTAACCTGTGGACTTCACATGCCCTGAGTTCGGGCACATTTGGGCAGCGCTGTGTGGCAAAGCAAAAACAAAGGCAACTTAAAGTCCTCTCCGTGGACACCAAGTGGGCCTATAGGATGCCTGGTATCACCCTCATGTCCCCCGGCCAGGCATCTCCCTCCCTGTCCACAGAGACCCAGTGCCCTGTCAGAGTGGG
>NW_004525134.1:102467-103448 GCF_000260255.1 Octodon degus
CCACACTTTCAGTTAGGAGCAGAACCTCCAAGACCTCCTTGGAAACCTGTGGGGAGCACCATCCCAGGCATCACCAGCAGGGTGTGCTGTCCAATTGGACTCTACAGGAGCTTCAGGGCCAGGCCTCTGGGCCCAGAACCTAGGGTAATGGTGATGCTACATGTCTGGAGGATACGGTAGGGGACACACAGGGACGTCACCACAGTGGCCTGACCTAATCTTAGGAAAAGCAGACCATCCCATGACTTCAGCAGGAAATGGGAACTGCTGTTTTTACACTGGTCTCCTGATCCTTGTCACAAACTGGGAAAAAGTTTTCCATTCAAGTGGAAGTGAAGGGCAAATACCAATTTCTAGCTTTCCAGAAATGTGGCAAGGTGAATGTACCTTCAGGAAGTGAAGAAAAGAACCATTTTTAGAGATCACTCATCTACAGGAAAAGCAGATCCCATCATTGTGGTCACTGTGAACCCACACGACTCACCACGCTCCTGCTCCTTATTGTCCCCAGAGCCGAGCTCTGCTCCAGCTCTAACAGAACGTGCGCTGTGGGCTTCGAGTCGCAGCTCATGCTCTCCCATCTCAGAGCTCCTGTCTTCACTGAACTCTACCACAGTCACATCAGCCCCTGCGTTGGGGGGGGGGGGCTGCGCGGCACCACCATTGTGACCACGTGAGATTAGAAGAATAATCAAGGGCTGCAGAGAAATCCAAGCAGAAGCTGGGTTAAAATCCAAGGGCATCGAACTGCGCGGGGTGCAGCTCACCTGTACTCTCAGCACCGCGGAGGCTGAGGCAGTGAGACCTGACTCAAGAAACACAGAAACAAGTGAAAAAAAGGAACTCATGGAGGAGTTGACTGAGGAAGGGCAGTAAGAGCACTGATGAACTCACTGTTGAGTCACGCTGATCAACACCCCACAACACTTGTGAACTTCACTGACAAATGAGGTCCCAAATCCAAGTTCACAGCAGAAGATC
>NW_004525134.1:104873-105919 GCF_000260255.1 Octodon degus
GTTATGCTAAATTGGTGACAGAGTCTGGGCTTGGTGGCACATGCCTGTAGTCCCAGCACTGGGGAGGCTGAAAACACAAGGATCACTATGAGGCTGAGCTGCCTAGTGAGAACTTGTACAAAAGAATAAAGAAAAAATAAAGTAAAGAAAACATTCAAAATAAGAAAATGAAAAGATATTCCTTGCTCCTGGACAGGAAGAACCAACACTGTGAGAACAGCCATATTCCCCAAATTATAGAGACCAATGCAGTCTGTATCAAAAAACCATCAACCACACAGAGCTACAGAAAACATTCTTAAAATTTATTTGAGGGTCCAGCCAAATAGCTCAGCAAACTAAATTGCCTGCTTAGCCTGGCGCAGGGATTGGGGTTCAATCTCTTGTGTGTTGGTCCAGCCTCGCCTCCAGGGTGCGATGAGATAGAGATTTAGATAGGGTGTGGTGTTGCGTGTCTGTAATCCCAGTGCTTGGAAGCCTGAAAACAGGAGAATCATTATGAGTCTGACCTGTGTAGTAAGGCCTTGTACACCCTGCACTAAATAAATAAATAAATAAATAATAAAAAGACTAGTTAAAATTTATTTTTGAAACCAGAAAAGACCTAGAATAGCAAACACAATCCTGGGCAACAGAAGCAAGACAGGAGACAGTATAATCCCTGACTTGAAATTATACTACAAAGCTACTGGGATAAAATCAGCATGGTACTGGGGAAAAAAAGACCTGAGGACCAGTGGAACAGATTAGATTCAAATACAACTACAAACACAATCAGCTATCTCATCTTTGACAAAGTGTCCAAACATGTTCATGTTCACTGGGAGAAAGAAAGCCTCTTTAACAAATGGTGCTGGAAAAACCAGCTATCCACAGGCTGAAAACTAAAACTGACCTGAGTTTACTGCCATCTACTAATCTAAAGTCAAAATGGATTAAATATCTAAACAATAAAACAGAGACACTAAATCCACTCAAAGAGAAAGTAGGCAGAAATCTTGAAGACACAGAGGTAGGGAGAGAGTTGATGTACAAAAAACAAAACT
>NW_004525135.1:0-3867 GCF_000260255.1 Octodon degus
GGGCGGACCGAGGGGTGGGAGAGGGTCTGGCCCACCCTGAGCCTGGGCCGGGACTGGTCCCACTGGCGCAGGGTAGCAGGAAGCTCTCCACACACTCACCGGACCTGGGCTAGGACTGGGTCCCAGATTCTTTTTCTACTCTTGGGAAATTTTCTGTCATGAATCCTGTGAAAAAATTTTATGTCATTTGTGGTATATCCTGATTTTTCATTGACTATAATCATTCTTTCTTTATTTTTCATCACATCATCTAACAGTTCCTGCTTTGATTTTTTTTTCAAGGCCCTTTGTATTTGTAAGAAATATTTCATTTCAGAATTGCCAAATGAAGTTCTGTCTTCTAGACCTAATATTCTTACTTATATGATTGTTTCTGCTGTATACACTTTCAAATAATTTTTTAGTCTCCTATATATTGAATTCAATCCGTTTCATGGATTTCTTTTCTTTCCAGTTTTGGGAATTCCTGGTGTCTGCCTCTTACCTAAGCTCCTCTCCTTTTTATCTGCCTCTTCTGCAAATTCACTAATCATGTCCTTCATTATGGTCATCATCTCTGAATGTATCTGAGAATTTATTTATGATTTATTTCTAGCGCCTCATTCAATTTATGACTTTCTCTGTTAACACATCAGAGATTCCAATTGTGTGGCTTTAAATTGTTCTATCTCATTACTCTACAAGTTTGGTTTTGGAAAAATGGAAGTTTGGGGTTGTCATTTTTTAAATTGTCTTCTGAGTTTATATTTTTTGTAGCTTAGATCCTGCATTGGTTATAATGATTTTTATGATAGATCTTTATTGTTAGTTTATTGAAAATCCTTAGCAAATGACTACTTTTAGATGGCTTTATGATGTAGCTGGCTTTTGTGGTTTGAGTGTATTGGAATTTCCTACATATTCTCTTTGTTGGTGATGAGAAATTGCTGCCTATTTGTCCGATAGTATTTTTACGATCCTCAAGAAATCTGTCTTGTTATAAAAGGAAGAACAACTGATTAGCACAATCATGTCTCCATAATAAAGAAGCACAATTGATAAAAATAATAGACATACCATAGAAAGTGACAAATTGGTAATAACTAATTTGTTAACTTTAACTGTATGAACAGTTTGTAGTTCTATAAAAAATGTAAAACAAATCAGAAAATTGTGTACAGTGAATATCAAAATATGGTGATTTTACCCTAAAGGTAGAAAGTTTAACAGGGGTAAGGGAAAAATCGAGAAAGTAAAGCTGGAGAACTATGAAGATTAACAAAGTTGTGAGAAATGAGAAAAAAGAAAGAAGTAAAATTTTTAAAAATACAGAAGAGAAAACAGCAATTCGAAGAAAAACATAGAAATAATGTTATCACTCATAAAAACAAGAATAAATAATCAAGAAAATATAAAAAATAGAATAATAAAGAAGAGAGAAAAGTAGATATAAAATCCATATCTCTTCTTCTCTGCTGTCACTGATTGTTCTTTGAGGGGGAAGACAGAGTCCAGATATTTGTTGATATAACCTAGTAAGACAGAAATAACATTATGTCAATGGTACATAATTTCAGCAAATGTAGGCCTTTAATTCCCCTGAAATTTGACATGCTTCTGGTTTCTGTATGTGAGAATCAAACACAAAAATTTTAGCTTACTACACACAGAGGGACTCCTGCTAGAGAGAATTTGCCTGCCTGCTGGCTTGATTTTGGTTCCTTGCAGCTTAAACTTGGCTCCTTGACAATGTGCTGACTTGAACTTCATTGTGTTTCATCATGAAGTTTGGAGCCCATAGATGCAACCAGCCTGAAGATGCTTTGAGTTTGCCCTCCACTGGCTTCTTTCCAATACTGCTACTAGTTAATTTCTCTATCATGGGTGCATCTGAACCCAAATAACTCAGCAATCACTGCAGTCTGCAGCACCCTCTGCTTAATCTCGTGGTGTATTTCTTTATGGAGGATTGTGGGATTTCCAGTAGTATTAGTGCCTTTTTAGATAGAAACTGTCTTCCGATACTGTGAGCCAGAGCTCAAGGAGAAAATATTGCTTGCTGTTTCCCCCCTTTGCTTTGGGTCCTACATTTTACTTTCCCCATGGGATGCAATTCTTACTTCAGTTATTTGTTGTGTGCCAGGGAACGACTTCCACTTTGCTGGATTGCATTGTCTGGATGTCAAACATCAGAGAGGCTGTTTCTCTATTTCTTATACTTCTGCCATCCTGGGAGTGCCGCAGATATGTTTTATGGAGAAACATTGCAAAAATTTGTTTCTGGGGCCAGGAAGACAGCTCAGTAGAATAAGTGCTTGCCTGGAAAACACAGGGTCCTCTGTTCAATCTACAGTACTGCAAAAAAAAATGTTTCTGTATTCCTTTGTTCATAGTATCTACAAAACTACTATTCAATTGGTTTATCACTAGATTTTCTATATTTTGTATTGATTATTACTCCAACTATTATAATTATATGTCAGTATTAATATAGCATCAATGTTTGCTTGTCTTTTTATGAAAAGCCATTTTCAGACTCTAAGTGATTTGTATGCTATGGCTCACTCTAAAGATCCACAGACTGTCACAGTATTTTTCCTGCTTTCCTAGCAATTAGTTACTTTGAAATGTGAAACCAGCCAAAAGTTCAAATGCTGGAAGGGCAGAAAGGCATTGAAAAGGAAAATTCAGAAAAAAATAGTATTTCTGAAAGCTCGTTGCATGCAACTAATTAACCACTCAAAACTACCCTTGGTTTTACTCATTACTAGAAGTCCAGTGTACTATACATTGTGCAACAGAACCATCTCCAAACTACCCTTTGAAGAAAAAGTGAATTACAAAAGATATTGCATGCAGCAATGTTGAAGGAAATTGAAATTTCATATTTCTAAAAGCGCAAATAAAGAAAACAATAAAATGAAAATTATTCCTTGTCTTTTGTAATCCACAATGTAAGTATAATTATTGTGAAGACTAATATTTTTTTTCTTGCCTACAAGCTATTCCTAAAAGCTGCAAATAACTAGCCAAATGCAAACTATGGGCAGACACTTTGTGAGATGGCCATTGTGTTCTAAAAGACACTGAGTTAAAAATTTTACTGTAATTTATGGTAATGAGCCAGTTTCTGCAGTTATCCCAATTGTATTTCACTTGAAATACAGCATAATCATAATTATGAAGCTCTCAGATCATTTTGAAAAAAATAAGTTTTCTATGCATGTTGCAAGCCTGAGAAAGTTAATGAGGATAATAGAGTTTAACCTTCTTTATTCTTGAATATATCAGAAAACAATCACAGATGACAGTAAAAACATCAGCATTAAAAAATAAAAAATGCAAGTAATTACCAAATATCATTAACTGCATCTCGTTTTGAAACAAAGGCAAATTTTGTGTGTTTTTAAAGTTTAATATTTCAGAATGGAATAACATTAACCAGGAAAAGAATACCAAAAATAATAGATAAAATCAGATACCCTAAAAATAAGACAGAAAGTATTAATGTCATTTAAAAATTATTTCTATAAGGACAGGCCAAATAACTCAGTGATGGCCGGTGAGATTACTCAGTAGAATAAGAGCTTGTCTGGCAAGCGCTTGGTCCTGAGTTCAATCCCAGGTACTGCAAAAGAAAAGAAAAGAAAAGAAAATACAAATAGCTCAGCAGATTAAAGCGCCTGCAAGCATGTGCAGGGGCCAGGGATTCGACCCCTGGGCCTGGCGTGCTGCCTCTTCCCCAACCCCTTGACATGCTGAGACAGCAATTGAGACTGGGGTGATGGCGCATGACTGTAATCCCAACTCTTGGGAGGCTGTAAACAGGTGGATCACTATGAGTCCGATCTAGTTGTGAGGCCCTGAACACTCTGTAGGCCCTTCCCT
>NW_004525135.1:9309-21171 GCF_000260255.1 Octodon degus
ATAAAGAAATCAGGTAACATCAAATGTTGAAAAGGCTGTGGGGATAAAGGAACCCTTCTTCACTGCTGGTGGGAATGTAGACTGGTGCAACCATTATGGAAATCAGTATGGAGACTCCTTAGAAAAGTTGGACTGGACATCCCATTTCAACCAGCTATTCCTCTACTTGGAATTTTCATAGAGGATCAGAAAACATCATATCATAGTGATATATGTGTGCCTATGTTTATAGCAGCACAATTTGTGAGAGCCAAATCTTGGAAACAACCAAGATGCCCATCACCTGAGGAATGCTTGAGAAAGATGTGGTATTTTTACACAATTGAGTATTATTCAGCTATTAAGAAGGATAAACTCGAAGCATTTATATTGAAGTGGATGCCACTTGAACATATACTCATGAGTGAAATAAACCGGACACACATGTGTAAATATCATATAGTCTCCCTAGTGTAAGAACTCCAAAGAAGAAATACAAATAGAAATATATACTACAAGTTAAAGGAAAGCAGGATCTCAAGGAGTAACTAATCGAGAGAGGGATTGTAGAAGAGCTAAGAAACATAAATAAATCAAGCCATACATGTATATGTAGAAGATGGGCAAGCCAATGATACTGAGAATCTCCAGATTTTTTAATCTTGCAGTAAATTGGAAAGATTATCATCTTCACTAACTATATATACTGAAACCTGTGAACTAAGCAACTGCACAGCAGATGGTAATTTGTAATAGTATTTTCATGCTTGGAGTGCCTGTCTTTCTGGTCCTCTGAATACGGGCTGCTTGTCATGAAATGACAGTTGCTGTTATGATGTCTCTCAGGTAGATGGTTGTTCAAGAAGGAGGGAGTGGTGTATGAATGCAAGAGACAGGGAAAGGAATGATGTGGGACTGTCTTTCTTCAAGGTTGTATATGGTGAGAATTTTGGGCTTATGTGTAAACATAAGAAGTATGTAATTCTTTATGCCTATTTTTAAACTATATTCTAATTTTTAAATGTTTTTTATCATATTCTGTAGGGACTTAAAGTTCAACATATCAATACTTGATGAAAAATTCCTGTTCCACATTATGCCTAAGATGTTTGATAAGCAGACAGATAGCGAGGTTAAGCTTAACAGGCTAAGTTGTATTGTAATAACAATAAGCTTGTTCTGGATGGTTAACAACCTAAGTTTGAGGACCAAAATTAGAGAAAAAGGAGAGCTGAAAAGAAAGCCAACACTTTGACCTTATCCTTCTAAGGTCAATTAAGACTCAGGACATATGACAACCTATACTCTAACGTTTTGTAACTCTGTAATGACTCAAATTTTCTGATCAAGGAGATTATGGGGCCAAAGAGGCAAGCGATCGATGATGTAGAGTGTGCCTAAGGAGAGTCAGGCTTTCACAGAGAGCACATTTTCCAAGCAATTGCTGTGACTCATCCACATGGCTGACACTTACAAAGGTTCTATAATCTGAGGTATAAGATCTCAGGATAAATCTTGAGGGGATTTCACTGACCTTATCAGACCCAAAAGCTACAGTATTTGTTGCATAGGTCCTGCTTTACCTTCATCTTAACAGCCAGTGGAAAAGTATAAAAAGGAAATATAAGAAGTAAAGCCATGCTGTTATGTTGAGCTATAGGGAACTCTGGTCAACCATTTCTGACATTGCCAGTGAAGCGGAAGGCCCAATACTATTATGGGCTACTGGAATCTTTTAGAATATTTTACTGAGTTTACAAACCTATAATATTCAAATAACAGAACTTACCAAAAAAAGGGCATACAGATTAATGTCCATTTTGTATCTGTGTATTCAAAGTGGTTAGGATGCATATACAGTTACATTCTCTTAATGAATAGAATGATTTGTTCTAGTGGTGTTTGTAAATAGGGTATCATGTCCATATCATGTACAACAATTAACCACTAGGAAGAATGTATGCAAGGTGTGAACTATGAAAACTGTCCTACCAATTTGATTTGAAACTGTCTCATTGCTATTTCTTTATCAATAAAATTATAGGGAAAAAAAGAAAAGATCTATTAAAGAGAAATACATCATGATCTGAGACAGGGAACATTTGAAGTGTTTCAAAAAGTAGCAGGATTTCTGAGTGTTCTCTAGCTAAAATATGAAGGATGAATTCTATTTATCAAGGTGAATAGAACAGGGGAAAACTTCCCCAAACGATGAAACAACATGGGAAAAATATCTCTCTTAGGAGAAAATATGACACATTTAGGGAACTCAAAGACATTTGAGCAATTTCAGTTTTACTAAAAATGAAGGGACATTGTATGACACAAAGCTATACAGATCAACAGAGGACAGAACAAGCCAGGTCTTGTGGACTATATAGAAAAAGTTGTTTTAAATGTAAGAGTCAAAGGAATACATAGGTAATTGAAACTAAAGCAGATATGATCAGATCACAATTTTTCAAAATAACATTCTGACAGTTGAATTATTTTTGCTTATATTATGATGGCTATTTAATAAGATATTCTTGATGTTAATAATTCAAACTCCATTGCTCACTAAGATTAAGCTTGAATAAGTTCTATAAATGCATATCTTAGAATTTTAGGAAACAGAGATACTGTAAAAATTTGAAGGGACAAAACTTTTGTTTTACTTAGAGCGTAGGGTGTATAAAGATTAATAAATATCATCTCACTTATGTACACAGACTTCAGTGTAGACAGTCAAATAATGTGCTATTCTAAATCACAGAGAACATTTTCAAGTATACTGAAATGTATACTTGTTCACAAAGTGTAGAATATGATTAATGTTTCAAAAAAAAAAAAAGCAAGTTGTTTGCTAGGGTACATTCTTATGTGCGTTTGACTTGGAAAAGATTCTTTCCCCTTCTGAAAATTATAAAATATCTTTCATGATTTTAGAATACATGGAAGCTCACTTTTTAAAGTCAAAAAAGATATAAATTCAGTTCTCTCATTTCTATTACTTCTTTTAAAAGTCTTAAATGTTAAGTCAGGCCCACCAAAAAAAATGTCTCTAGTGGCCAATGTAAAGTTAACCTACTAAGGAATGTAATTATATCTCCAAGAACAACTTCTAACTTCTTGTTGTTCTATAAAGTAAACCAATCAAGGAAGTGACAGTTCATCACCTTTGCCATATGTTTTCTGTTTGAAAACTGTCAAATGTACTATGGAAATAACAGTCCACTGTCATTTTCCATGTTTTATTTGCTTGAAACAAGTGAAAACTACTCTTCAGACAGAGAAGTTGGTTATACAAGAGCATAACTCAGAGGGAGTTACATAGTTTAATTTTAAGTACCTTCCCAAGTATTAAAACTATAGATGATATATAGAAATAGCCTTATTCTCAACATAAATATATTAGAGATAAGAAATGCTTAGATACTGTATATAATAAGAAACTTTTAGTGATAACTTCAGGACCAGCCCAAGCCCAAGCCAGGCGAGTGAGTGGGAGAGCTTCCACACTCCATTGCACTTGCTGGACCCCTCTGGACCCAGCACAGGCCCAGCATGTGAGTGTGAAATTCCACTGAGTTCTCAGGACCCCTCCATACCCACAAAAGAAGAGCCCAGCCACCTTGTGGGAGAGCTTTGATGTTCCCCTTTGCCTACTGGAACCCTGTGGACCCAGCCCAGGCCCACATTGAGTGAGTGCTTCTGTTCTGCTCTCTGGACCCCTTCAGACCCAGCCAAGGATTGGCATACAGGTGTTGGGTGAAACTCTGATTCTAAAGTCCCAGCAGAGAGGCTGGGACCAGAAAGATCCAACTAATCCAGGAGCAGAATATCTTGCAAGAGGGACAAAATTGGTTCATGTCAAAGGGCCACACCAAGAAGAAGCTGAGCACAGAAGCCAGAACCAAGTCAGGCACAACTGGAAAAATTCAAACTTTGTAGATCTGCACCAAAATTTCAATACATGATAAGGTTATAACTGCACCAAAGCTCTACCAAATGTCACAGGACAGTGCTATACAAATTGACAAATAGAAAAAGAGCAAAAAGCAATCTAAGGCCCCAAGCCAAAACAGAACAAGGGCACAAGACACTAGAGCAGAAAAAATTGAGAATAACACAGATGAAATATGTGAATTAATAGAGACTGAAGTAAAGAAAAATTGGCATAAAGGTATAGAAGAACTCAGAACAAAAATAACCTCTAAAATAAAAAAACTCTGAATTAATAGCATCTAAATTACAGAATCAAATGCAGAAACATATAGAGAAAATCAGATGAGAAATTATCTCTAAAGTAAGAAAGAAAGGATTATTATAACAAAAGAATTAATAACTGCTTCTCAAGAAGACTCTGATAAAAATAGAGACTAGAAAAATGATGGAATCCTTGAATGAGCAATATAGGAAAGAAGTAGATCGCATGGAGCAGAGTCAAAGAGATAGAGGAATGTAAAATCTCAATCACAAGTTTACAAAACCTTTTGGATGAAAAGGAAGACGGAGATTCAAATCTTGATGATTCCACTGCAGCTAGTGAAAAGGTAGAAAAAGGTATCTCAAAAACAACAAGGATACATGTTCAGCACCTGCAACATGATACGAAGATGAACAATATGAGACTAATAAGCCTCAATGAGAAAGGAGTCAGTACAAATGAAGTAAAAAGAATATGGGTAGAAGTAATAGCAGAAAACTTCCCAAATACAGGGAAATAATCTGGAATTCAGTTAACTGAAACATACAGAACTGCAAATAACAAAATCCTAATGAAAAACACAGGTAGACATATAGTAGTCAAGATCCCAGAAATCCAGCACAAGAACAACATACTGAAAGTGCTAGAGCAAAGAAACAGATCACATGCAAAAGAAAAGCCTTCAGAATAATGGCAGACTTCTCCTCATGACAATTAAGTCAGAAAGAGCATGGCATATAGAACTTTAAGTCCTCTATAAAAACAAATTTCATCTCAGACTACTATACCCTGCAAAACTCTCTTTCAAGTTTGATGGAGAAGGTAAATATTTCCATGAAAAGTACAATTAATAAATTTCATGACGACAAAGACAAACCTACACACACTACAAAAAATGTCCTAGAGAGGAACCAAAATGATCAGAACTACATGAATGAGAACTGAAGGAACCCACTAAATAGGGAAAACAATTAAACACAGGAGAAAAAGGAGTGAACAACAACAGGTAAATAACATGTCAAAAATAAGTCAATACAGCTCTATCATAATCATCAATGTAAATGAACTCAACTCGGCAATTAAAAGAAATAGACTGGCACAGTGGATTAGGAAACAAAATACAACAATATGCTGTATATAAGAAACACAATTAACTCATAAAGAATTCATAGAGTGAAATTTAAAGGATGCAATACAATACTACATGCCCCACCATCTCAGAAAAAAGCAAGGGTAGCAATCCTATTCTCAGACAGTCTCAATGTAAAATCAAGAAATATCAAATGAAATAAAGAAGGACCCTATATCCTGGTCAGGGGAAAAATTCAAACGGAAGAGGTAAAAATTAAAAACATGTATGCATTGAACACTGGAGCACAAAACTATAAAAGACAAATCTTCATCTGAACCATCATGACCTTGACTTTTCTTTCTCAGTAGGTTTTTAAATAGATTTTGTGCTTCATTGGCTATTATTGGTTTATTGAGAGTTATTATATCTTTTTGATTCAGTTTCAGGTCTTGATGGATTCACAGCTGAATTCTACAAGAAATTTATGGAAGATATAATCTCTATACTCCTCAAATTCTTCAACGAAATTGAAAAGGAAGAAATCCTCCCAAAATAATTCCTGGAGGCAAGTAAGATATTGATAACAAAACAAAAGAAAGACACAACTAAAAAAGAGAATCAACAGGCAAATATCCCTCGTGAACATAGATGTGAAAATCCTCAATAAAATCCTCACAAATAAAATACAGAAAATCATCAATAAGATTATACACTATGACTAGATAGTCCTAATCCCAGGGATGCAAGGATGATTTGATGTATGCAAACCTATACATGTCATGCCCTATGCCAATATAGTCAAGACCAAAAACCACATCATCCTCTCAATCGATGCAGAAAAGGCTTTTGACAAAATCCAACACTCATTCAAATTCAAAATACTACAGAAAATTCAAATAGATGAACTCTACTGCAATCTCATAAAAGCCATCTATGACATCACAATGGCTCACATAATTTTAAATAGGAAATACTTAAACTTTTTTCTCTCAGATCTGGTATAAAACAAGGGTGACTTCTATCACCACGCCTAGTCAATATGGTTCTGGAATCATTAGCTAGAGCCATTAGACAAGAAAAGTAATTAAATAATAAAAATACATTAAAAGGAATATAAAATATCACTATTTGCAGATGATATGATACTTTATTGGAAGAGCCAAAAACTCCATCAAGAGGTAATAGCAATGAAAAAAAAAATTCAGTAGCATAGCAGAATAAAATGACAATACCCAATAATCAATAGCATTCCTCTACGCAGATAACAAACACATTGAGAGGGAAATTAGTGAAGCAATAACTTTTACAATAGCACCTCAGAAAATGAAATACCTTGGAATTAATCTAATTAAAGAAGTCTATTCAATGAAAATTACAGTACTCTGAAAAAATGTGATCATAGTGGATTGTACAAAATGGAAAGTTATTCCTTGCTCCTGGATAGGAAGAATCAACTTTGGGAAGGTGGCCATAATCCCTAAACTGTTGTATAGATGTAATATAATCCCTATCAAAATACCATCAATATAAGTCACAGAACTAGAGAAATAATTCCTCCAAATTATTTCAAACCAGAAAAGACCTAGAATAGCAAAGGCAATCCTGGCAACAAAGACAAGGCAGGAGGCATTACAATTCCTGACTTGAAATTATACTGCAAAACTAATATCATAAAATGAGCAAATTATTAATAACAAAATAGACCCGAATGTCACTGGAATAGTTTAGAACATGCAGAAACCTCTACAAACACACTCAGCCACCCTATCTTTGAAAAAGGGATCAAATATACTTACTGGAAAAAAGATAGCCTCTTTAACAAATAGTGCTGCAAAAACTGGCTCTCTGCATGCCAAAAACTAAAATTTGACACAGGTCTATCAGCATGCATGAAGCTGAAGTCAAAATGGATTTGAGATATTCATATGAAAACAGAAATACTAAATATCCTGGAAGAGAAAGTAGGAAGAACTCTTGGAGACATAGGGCCAGACAGAGTTCATGAAAAAATGAACCCATATGGGTAAAACATGAAAGAATTAACAACTAGGATCACCTCTTATTGATAAGGTTTTGCACGTCAAAAGTTCTAACAACAAAGTGAAAAGACAACCCACAAATTTGGAATAAATCTTAACTAATAATCACGCAGAGAAAGATCTGCTTTCTAGAAGTTATAAAGAACTAAAAACATTAGGGCCCCAAAATTTAAAGATTCAGTCCAGAAATGGATATCTGAGATGAACAAACTTCTCAGAGGAAGAAATTATTGAAGTGAATAAGTATATTATAAAAGCTCTCCACATCACTGCCCATTTGTGAAATGCAAAGGAAAACACTGAGATACCATCTCACCACAGAAAGAATGGCTATCATAAAGAAATCAACCAATAACAAATGCAGGAGAGGCTGTGGGGAAAAAGGAACGCTTCTCCTCTGCTGGTGAAAATGTAGACTGGTGAAACTATTATGGAAATAAGTGTGGAGAATCCTTAAAAAATTAGGACTGCAAATTCCATTCAAACCAGCTAACCCCCTGCTGGGAATTTTCCCAAAGGATCTGAAAATCTCCTATCATAGTGATATATGTGTACCTATGTTTTTAGGAGCACAATTTGTGATAGCTAAATCTTGGAAACAATCAAGATGCCTGTCACCTGAGGAATGGATAAAAAATATGTGGTATTTTTATACAATGGGGTATTACTCAGCTATAAAGAATGAGAAACTTGGAACGTTTATATTGAAGTGGATACCACTTGAAGATATACTCATAAGTGAAATAAACCAGATGCACATGTATAAATATCATATATTCTCCCCAGTGTAAGACCTCAAAAGAAGAAATAAAAATTAAAAGGTATAACACAATTAAAAATAAAGTCAGTATTTAAGGATTAAAGAATGAAGAGAGGGCAAGGAGAAAAGATAAGAAACTTGACAGGGGAAAAACCACGCATTTATAAGCACAAGATTGTTAATGTAATGATCCTGAGAATGTTCAACAGGTTTTTGAATCTAGTAGTGAATTAGTAGGATTCTCACCCTAACTGATACCTCTGAGCTAAGCAATTGCACTGAAGTTAGCAATGTGTAATACTAGGTTCACATTTGGAATGCCTGTCATTCTTGTCTTCTGAATACAAACTGCTTCTACTGTCATATCAACTAATTCTATATTGTGTATCAAGTAAATATTTGTTTTAAATATAGTAATAAATGAAAACAAAAGACAAGAAAAAAGGATGTCATACTACTGTCCTGCTACTATGCTGTTTATGGTTAGATTTTCCATTTTTTTGAGTAAAAATGTGTAATTGCTTAATCATATTTTTGAAAACATCTTTTATTTTTCTAACTTATTTTTCTTCACATTTTGTAGGTATTTAAAGTTTAACATATCAATACTTGATGAAAAAAACCTATTCCCTGTTATGTCTAAGATAATTGACATTCAGAAAGATAGTTTAAGCTCAACTGCCTATGTTATGCACTAATAATATCATTAAGCTTCTCTTTTGGAGGGTTAACAACTTATGTTTGTGGACCAAAAATTAGAGAAAAAGAAAGGTTCCAGGGATAGCCATCATTTTGGTCCTAGCCTTTAAAGGTCAGTAAGGAATCAGGACACAGGAGAACCTACATAGTAGCATCATGTAACTCAGTTGTGTCTCAAATTTTCTGTTCAAGGTGATTATGGGGCCACAGAGGAAAGTGATCAATGGTGTAGAGTGTGCCTAATGAGAGTCACATGCAAAGAAAACATTCTCTCAGGCTTGCACAGAGAGCGAATTGGTCAAAAGGCTGTGACTCATTCAGGTGGCTTGCACAGACAAAAGATCTACCAACTGTTGTATGGTCTTTCAGGCTAAATCTTGAGGGGATATGACTGTCTGTGGCAGATACAAAAGTTATGCTTCTTGTTGTATAGGTCTTGCTTTATCTTGTTTTTAATCATCCATCAGAAAATTATAAAAACGAGGTATAAAATAGTAAAGCCAAATTAATATGCTGAGCTTTAAAAGGCTTAAGTCAATGACTGCTGACATTGCTGGTCCTAAGGATAACCCACTACTATTATGGTCTTCTTGACCATATTGTATTGTTTTGCTCAATTCACACACCTACAATACTTGGATGGCAGTGCAATGCTCACCTGTGACAAAACTGAACAAAAAAGGGGGTTCAAATGGAGAAGAATTCTGTATATCTATATACAAAATAGTTAAGTCTGATATACAGAAATTTTCTCTTGATTCAGTGAGAAGAAAGATTTGTACTAATGGTCTTTGGGCAGGATGTAATGTTTTCATCTTGTACTATGAATAGTGAATACAAAGACAACACTATGCAATGCATTAAGTATTGAAACTATCCTATTATTCTGTTTTGAAAGTGTCTCAGTGCTACTTGTTTCTCAATAAAATTAATAATAAAAATACCTAAGACTGGAAATCCTGTTGAAACCAGCTATCCCTCTACTAGAAATTTCCCAGAAGGAGGGAAAAAGTCATATCATAGTAATATATGTGCACTTCTGTTTATAGCAACACAATTTGTCATTGACAAACCTTAGAAACAACCAAGATGCTGGTCACCTGAGCAATGTATAAAAAAGATGTGTTTTTTTTTTTACAATGGAGTACTACTCAGCAATAAAGAATGATAAACTCGAAGCCTTTATATTTAGGTAGATGCCTCTTGAAGATATACTCATAAATGAAATAAATAAGACCCACATGTGTAATTATTGTGTAGTGTCCTAAGTGTGAGAACTCACTATAATAAAAATAGGAAGTTATCACACTATTTAAAGAAAAGTGAGAATTTAAGGATAAAACAATGAAGAGAGGGGTAGGAGACAAGCTAGGAAGCATGACAGGGTAAATGCCATACATTTATATGCACAATATGGGTAAGACAATGATCCTGAGGATCAACATCAGGTCTTTGAAACTAGCAGTTAATTTGTAGAATTTTTATCCTGACTAATTATATATACTGATACCTGTGAACTAAGCAACTACAGTGAACATAGCAATATGTCATAGTAGTGTCACTCTTAGAATGCCTGTCATTCTGTTCTTCTAAATATGTACTACTTGTTATGTCATACCAATTACAGCAATACTGACTCTTAAGTAAATGTTTGTTTAAAATATGGTAATAAGTGAAAACAAGTGACAAGAAAAAAAGTCATAGGCTGTCCTACTACACTGCTGTTTATGGTTAGATTTCTAAATTTTTAGTAAAACTTTGTAATTTTTCATTCTTATTTTAATATTTGTTATTTTTTCATCACATTTGGTAGGTATTTAAAGTTCAAAATATCAATATTTGATGGAAAATGCCTGTTCCATGTTATGTCTATGATATTTGATATTCAGACAGTGAGGTTATACTCAACTGCCTATGTTATAGGGTAATAATGTCATTTAGCTTCTGTTCTGGAGGGTTAACAAATTAAGTTTGCAGACTAAAATTAGAGAAAAAGAAGGGCTCCAGGAACAACCATCATTTTGGCCCTAGCCTTTAAAGGTCAATTAAGAGTCAGGACATAATAGAACCTGTACTGTAACATTATGTAAATAAGTTGTGTCCCAAATTTTCTGAACAAAGAAATTATGAGGCAACAGAGGAAGGTGATCAATGGTGTAGAGTGTGCATAATGAGAGTCACATGGAGAGAAAACATTCTCTCAGGCTTGCACAGAGAGCAAATTGGTCAAGCAATGGCTGTGTCTCATCCAAGTGGCTTGCACTGACAAATGTTCTACCAACTGTGGTATGGGCTTTCAGGATAAATCCTGAGTGAATGTGACAGTCCTTGGCAGATAAAAAAGTTATGCTTCTTGTTGTATATGTCTTGCTTTATCTTGGTCTTAACTATCCATCAGAAAAGTATAATAACCGGGTATAAAAAAGTAAATCCATATTAATATGCTGAGCTGTAAAAGGCTTAAGTCAACAACTTCTGCCATAGCCAGTCCTATGGATAACCCACTAATATTACAGACTGCTCAACTATATTGTATTATTTTGTCCAATTTACGTACCTACAATACTTAGATTGTAATGCAATGATCATCTGTGACAAAACTGAATAAAAAGAAGGGATACAAATGGAGGACCATTCTTTATATCTATATACAATATAGCTAGAATAGATATATAGCTACTTTCTGTTGATTCAATGAGAATTAAGATTTGTACTAACAGTCTTTTGACCGGATGTAATGTCTTCATCTTGTGCTAAGTATAACAGCTGAGCAGACAACAATATGGAATGTATTAATAATTGAAACTGGTCTGCTACTTCTCTCAAAACTGTTTCAGTGTTATTTTTCTCAATAAAATTAATATAAAAAACAAAAAAATACATTCTAAAGTGTTCCTAATTGAAACTGTGATGCTTAAGAGAGATATACAATAATTTTATTTTAATGTAATAAAATGTTCTTCTTAAATAAGAAATGGATATAAAGCTTATCTCTGAAAAGAATAGAAAGAATTTCCCTGCGTATAATGTGATATCGTATTATAATAAAAGTCAGGTTACATAATGAAAAACAGAAAAACAAAGTAAGGCATAAAAACTGAAAAGGAGATAAATAACTTTTAAT
>NW_004525135.1:21271-23071 GCF_000260255.1 Octodon degus
TAATTTTATAAACTATGATTTCTCTATTTTCAGTTAAATGTCTTGTAAAGAGGTATTGTCCTAGAGACATCATTTATTAGCTGACAATAACAATAAAACAGAAAAGGCTATTCAAGTTGAAACATATAAACATATTGGCCTTAAAGGATAGATTACTTTTATAGTTTAGCCCTTAGTTTCTGTAAAGAATCAGAAAAAAATAAAGAAAGAAAAACTCAAGATCTACTAAAAAAATCAACAAGCATGTTATTACTTGTCCAGTAATATTTTCTGTATTTTATGTAAGGGCTCTTTTCCACAGAATTAATCAGCACTGGGAAGAAAATTTGAATTAGCCAGGTACATTAATGTTAGAATTACGAAAATGTTTTAATGTTTCTCCAAAAGATATAAATTTCACCATGTTGTTGTTAGAAAAATTTAATACGGATATGCATCACTTATAAACTTGTGAGTAGATTTTCATGCTATGCTATTTTGATAGGACAACTGTCATATGTAGATCTATCAGGGGTAAGGGAAAATGAAATAATAGTGACCTACTGTTCTCTTGTAACTATTGAGCTTCTAATTTGCTTAATATATTCTGTATTACAATTTAATAAATATATTAGTATGTTAGATTAAAAACTGTATTCTTTCAAAATTGAAAGTGTATCTCATCGCACCTGATAACACTAAACTATAATAATATACATTATATAATCCAGAATCCATTTCATTTAAGGCATATTTCATCATTCATTGAATATTCCAAATAATCCATGAGGCTGATATAATTATTCCTATGCCAGTGAAGCAAAAATTAAGGGACAGTAATGAGCAATTTGGTCTTAAAGTTAATGAGTGAGGTAGACTTGAATTGAAATCCTTACATCCCGGTGATTAATGCTATAGAATACTGCCTAACTTTAATAAACATTTCTTAAGTCAGTAACATGAGAAACAGTGATGGGCAACAGAACAACAATATTGTACAAAAATACCAGAATATGGAGTTCAAAAATCATGTAACTTGGGAGAGTAGAGAAACATTTATCAAGTAATCAAATGTTAAATTGTAACTTAGGAAAGATCTGTTAAAGGCAGACTACTAGTTCCAGCCCAGGTGCAGCATGGCTGAGAACCTCTTCCACACCACTGGGATGCCCCCAGTACGTGGCAGCACCTCCCCCACCCAGTCTAGTGAGTAGGAATTTCTGGCGCGTTCCGGGAACCCCCAGACCTAGTCCTAGCCCAGGCCCAACTCAGCTCAGGCCTGGCATACAGGCCTAGGGTGTAACCCTGCAGCTGCAATCCATGCAGAGAGTGTAGAAGATAGAACCACCAAGCTAGTCCAGGAGTAGAAAATCTAGCCAGAGGGGCACAACAGGTTCACCATCAATGGTAGCAGCAGGAAAGAGCTGAGCACACCAGCCAGATATAAGCCAAACACAGCTGGATATATCCAAACATTGTAGATCTGCACCTGAACTTCAGCACGTGCTAAGGTTAAAACTAAAATGAAGGTGTAAAACAGAGATCAGAAGACAGTGCTACACAAAATGAAGAGAAACAAAATGCAACCTCAGAACACAAACGCAACCATATCAAGTGCAGAGGACACTAACACAGAACAAATTGGAAATCACACAGCTGAAAGCAATGAATCAACAGCTTCTGAAATAAAGAAAGAGCTGCAGAAAGGTATAGAGGACCTCAGATTGCAAATAAAAAAGAAATCCCTGAATTAATAGCATCTGCACTAAAGAATCAACTGCAGAAACATATGGAAGAAACCCAATGTCCAACCAGAAAAAA
>NW_004525135.1:23302-24331 GCF_000260255.1 Octodon degus
ACAGCAATTAACCACTGAGAAGAGTATATGCAGTGTGTTATTTGTTGAAACTGTACTTCCGATTTGATTTGAAACTGTCTCATTGCTGTTTATCAATAAATTTTTGAACGTAAAAAAAGAAATAAATAAAACCATGCTGTTATGTTGAGCTGTAGGGGACTCAGGTCAGTAATTTCTGACATTGCCACTGAAATGGAAGACCCAATACTATTATGGATTACTGAACTCTTTTAGAATATTTTGCTGATTTTACACACCTATTATATTTAAATGATAAATCTTAACAGAAAAGGGGATACAGATGAATGTCCATTTTGAATACGTGTTTTCCAAGTGGTTATGATAGATATATAGTTACATTCTCATAATGAATAGAGGGATTTGTTATAATGGTTTTTGTATATAGCATATCAAGTCTGCATCTTGTACAGCAATTAACCACTAGGAAGATTGTATGCAATGTGTTAATTATTGAAACTGTCCTACCAAAAAATAAAAATAAAAGAGCGTACAAATTAAAATACACAATAGCTTGTATTGTACAGCATTAGATTTTGAGCTGAGAATAAATATTTCTAGATAATTCAGTGAGCTAAGAAAGAAAACATAGTAAATAAAGTTAGAGAAGTACATAGAGCAGCATTAAGGGGATAAACATACATTCAAGCATATTTCAATTTGAAGATATCATCATGCAATATAGCAACAATTGCTGAATTCTTATTAGTTTGTTTAATTAAATTTTGTATCATTTCTAATGCTTCTTTCACTATTTCATACTCTTCAAAAACAATAATAAAATGAAATGTAAAACAGAAAATGAATTCCACAACAAACATAGTTGAAAAATTTCCAAATTCTGAGAAAGAGATGAACATTCAACTTGAGGTAAATGAAAGGGCCACTAATAGTTTTGTTTTATTTGTTTGCTCGTTTTGTAGAGAGTCTCACTGCATAGAATGGGCTCCTAGTAATCCTTCTGTTTTCAACCTCACAAGAGCTGGGATTATAGGTGCATGCCACTTTGCC
>NW_004525135.1:24431-24962 GCF_000260255.1 Octodon degus
TTAGGGGAAAAATTCAAGAGAAAAATATAACACTCAAAAATATGTATTCACCAAACACGGGAGCACACAACTATATGAAGCAAATCTTAATGGACTTGAAAGATCTAATATCTAATACCACAAATTTAACAGGAGACCTTACCACCCCTTTATCTCCAAAAGACAGGTCAACCAGAAAAAACTTGGCAAAGAAACAACAGAACAGAACCAGAGCTTGAATCAAATGGACTTGGTGCACATATACAGAGTGTTCCACCCAAAAACAGCTGAATACACATTTTTCACAGCTGCACATGGGTCATTTTTTGATACAGCCATGTACTGGTCCATAGGATACGCTTAAGTATATGAAAGAAAACAGAAATTATCCCATGCACATTATCTGACGACAGTGAAATGTAACTGGAAATAAATGACGAAAGACACCAGAAAAAATCCTTAAATACATGGAAATTAAATGACACCCTACTCAGCAACCAATGGGCCACAGATGAAATTAAACAAGAAATTCAATAATATCTAAATTCAATG
>NW_004525135.1:25062-26638 GCF_000260255.1 Octodon degus
TATACTAAAGCACCTGTTTAGGTAAATTGAGGCAAGTACAGGGATGACTGTTCAATCCGCGGCACCACACACAAAGCCAACTCCAACCCCAACCCCAGGGCAGGATGAGCTTGCCACAGAGTCTGGCTGTGGTGGTTCATACCTATAATCCCAGCAAAGGGGAGGATGGAAACAGAAGGATCACTACATATATGGGCTGCATATTGAGACCATGTAAAATCCAAATAAATGAAAAAAAAAACTTCCTTGAAGCATATTATAAACAAACCCATCAAAAGTCCAATACAAACACAGAAAAGCAAAAGTTTTAATAATTATTGAGTAAAATAACAATCACCACCTCCAACTTTACTAACCATTCCAAGATTTAAATGGTAAAAGAAGCAACTTACTTTTCCAGGGAAAAAGCTGTTGTATTTACAATGCTATAAGATATAGCAAACAATGTAGGATTTATTATATTATGGTATTCCTGCAACCACTTTTCATTAATTTGGTATCACCCCAGTGTACTCTTATGTGTTGCACTGACTTTCATTTTAGTGGAAAGCACTGGAGTCTTAATTCACTTCCTAATATGAAGATTCTGTGACCATGTGCAAATATTTGGCTACAAACAGACCTGCAGTGAAGGCAATCACCTTCATCTCACAGGTGAAGAAAACAAAACTGACACAGGAATCTGGTGTAAAGATAACATGCATATTCAATGTAAACAATATAGGGTGTGTTTAAAATGATTTTATATTACTTTCACAAATAGGAATTAACCAATTAAGACATGTAAAATGTCAAATTATGCATATTAATTGTGAAACACAAGATTTATTTTGTTTTAATGGGACAACAATTATTTCTGATGTCTCGATTTGGGTTGACATAAAATTTTAATCCAGGATTTCTCTCAGATATATAAGTTATAGACGTTATATCTGTTGTATATTAAAATTGCAAATACTTCACTTCAGAACTTAACCTTTAAATTTTACAAGGAATAGCTCTTATGAAATAAAGTATTTTTCTTTCAAGATGTTTTCACCTTCCTGTAAGAATACATTTTGGAACTCAAGGTAAAGAGTGTGGCTCTTTGTAGATCTTCTCTACCTCAGATGACATTATCTAGTAAAAGACACAGTATAAATATGGTAATTTTTCTCCTGAGAGTAGGAAATATGATATTGCCATTAAGCTGTTAATGCATTATATTTCCTCATTTAGTTTCACTCAAGAACACTGCAACAGACTGATCACTTAGAGACAGTGTTCCATTTCCTTTATCTTATTTTTTCACTAGAGACTTATTGTGAAAATCAAACTATGTCAATGGTGAAGACCAGTAGAAAAATTGTAAAATTATTGTAATACAAGGGAAATGGGTTTCAATATTCCTCTAAAAGCTTTTGGAAAAAGTTAATGTATAAAGAACATGATTTGTGAATTATGAACACTTTCAATTCATGGACAACATGATATAGCACACTGCATAATTTTCTATCATTACTTTTTCTCCCAGAAATTTATTTTTTATTATTTAATTATTTATTTATTTTAATGAGAAAGAAATAACAATGAGACA
>NW_004525135.1:27622-28645 GCF_000260255.1 Octodon degus
TTTAAATATTAAATGCATTTTTATAAATGTTGAAACATTTTAATAAGAAGAGTGACAATAAAATGCTAGTTATCTATTTGTAAGTATCGTCAAAGATAGTAAAGATCATTAAATGAACAATTATAAAATTGATGTATTAAAGAATATTTAAATAAAAGGATATATATTTGTTTGAAATAGAACACAATGTCATGATGGCTAAATATTTTGTCATATTAGTCTGTACGTTTAGTGGAAATCATTAAATATTTCAACTTATTTATGCAGATTATAGATTATTGCAAAATGTATGGAAAAACTAAGGCGCAAAATTGACCACCATATTTTTTAAGAAGATAATATATTTTCATTATCAACTATCAGGAGTTTTAAAAATTATACTAATGAGAAGAATTTCAGCGGCGTTCCGGGAACCCCCAGACCCAGTCCTAGCCCAGGTCCGGTGAGTGTGTGGGAAAGCTTCTTCTTCCCTCTACTTCACCTTGCCCCCTACAGGCAGAGCTCAGGCCTGGCATACACGCCTGGGGTATAAACCTGCAGCTGCAATCCCTGCAGAGAGTGTAGAGGATAGATCCACCCAGCTAGTCCAGGAGCAGAACATCTTGCCACAGGGGCACAACAGGTTCACCCTCAAGGCCAGCAGCGGGAAAGATCTGAGCACAGCAGCTGGACCCAAGTCAGACACAGCTGGATAAGCGCAAACTTTGTAGAGCTGCAACTGAACTGCAGCACGTGCGGAGGTTATAACTACAATGAAGATCTACAACAAAGGCCAGAAGACAGTACTACACAAAATGACGAGAAGGAACAAAATACAACCTCAGAACCCAAGCCCACCCAAAACAAGTGCAGAGATCACTAACAGAAAAAATTGGAAATAACACAGCTGAAAGCAATGAATCAATGGCTTCTGAAAGAAAGAAACACCTGCAGAAAGATATAGAGGACCTCAGATTGGAAATAAAAAAAGAAATCCCTGAATTAATAACATCTGCACTAAAGAATCAAATGCAGAAACATATG
>NW_004525135.1:29478-30670 GCF_000260255.1 Octodon degus
CCAAGGAACCTCAAACCAATAAAAAACACACTGAGACATATAATAGACAAGATCCCAGATGTTCAGCAGAAGAATAATCTACTGAAAGCCACTACAGAAAAGAAGCAGATCACATTCAAAGGAAAAACCATCAGAATTACGGCCAATTTCTCTTCACAAACCATGCAGGCAAGAAGACCATGGAGCAGAGTACTTCAGGACCTCTATGAAAACAAATTCCAGCCCAGACTACTATACCTGCTAACGGTTGTTCAAGTTTGATGGAGAAGTGAAATACATTCATGACAAAGAACAGCTAAAGAACTTCGTGATGACAAAGAAAACTCTACATAGGCTACTGAAAGATGTTCTAGAGAGGGACAAAAATGATCAGAACTCCATGAATGAGATCGGATGCAACCAACTAAATAGGGTAAGCAATTAAACACAGGAGAAAAAAAAGTAAACGATAACAGGAAAATAAAATTGCAACGGTAAGTCAATACATCTCAATTCTAACCATCAATGTAAATGGAATCAATTCACTAATTAAGAGAATTAGACTGGCACAGTGGATTAGGAAACAAAATCCAACAATATGCTGTATGCAAGAAACACATTTAACTCATAAAGACATTCATAGGCTGAAAGTCAAAGGATGGAACCAGTACTACATGCCCCAGCACCTCAGAAAAAAACAGGGGTAGCAATTCTGTTCTCAGACAGTCTCAACTTCAAAGCAACAATGATCTAGCGAAATAAAGGAGGCCGATATATACTGGTTAGGGGAAAATTCAAAAGGAAGAGGTAACACACATAACTATGTAGGCACCAAACAAAGGAGCAACTAACTTTATAAAGCAAATCTTAATGGGCATGAGAAATCTAATATTCAATACCACAAATTTAACAGGAGAACTTAGCACCTCCTTATCTCCAAAAGATAGGTCAACCAGAAAAAAACTTAGCAAAGAAGTAACAGAACTGATCCAGAGTTTGAAACAAATGGACTTGGTGGGCATATACAGAGTGTTCTACACAAACACAGCTGAATACACATTTTTCTCAGCTGCTCATGGATCATTTTCTAAAATAGACAACATACTGGTACATAGGTCATACTTAAGTGTATGCAAGGAAACAGAAATGATGCCATGCATATTATCTGACCAGAGTGCAAGGAAACTGGAAATAAATGACAAAAAAAAAAAAA
>NW_004525135.1:31279-32335 GCF_000260255.1 Octodon degus
ATTGAAAAGGAAGCAATCCTCCCAAAATCATTCCTGGAAGCAAGTATTATATTAATACCAAAACCAGGGAAAGATGCAACTAAGAAAGAGAACTGCAGGCCTATCTCCCTCATGAACAAAGTGCCAAGATCCTCAATAAAATCCTGGCAAATAGAATACAGCAAATGATCAAGAAGATCATACACCATGACCAGGTAGGATTCATCGCAGAGATGCAAGGATGGTTCAATATTCGAAAATCTATCAATGCAATACACTATACCAATAGAATGAAAACTAAAAACCAAATGATCATCTCCATTCATGCAGAAAAGTCTTTTGGCAAAGTCCAAAACTCATTCATGTTCAAAATCCTAAAGAAAAATTGGAATGGATGGCCTATACTTCAATCTGGTAAAAGCCATTTATGAAAACTCAACAGCTAACAAATTCCTAAATTGGGAAAAACTGAAATCTTTTACTCTTAGATCGGGTACAAGACAAGGTTGTCCTCTATCACCACTCCCATTCAATATAGTTCTGGAATCATTAGCTACAGCCATTAGACAACAGAAGGAGATAAAATGAATTAGAATAGTCAAAGAATAATTTAAATTATTTTTATTTGCAGATGACATGATACTTTACTTAGAAGACCCAAAAAACTCCACCAAGAAGCTACTAGAATTAATACATAAATTCAGTAGCATAGCAAGTTTTAAAGTCAATACCCAGAAGTCAGTAGCATTTCTCTACAGAGAAAACAAACACACTGAGAGGGAAATTATAGAAACAATACCTTTTACAATAGCACTGAGAAAAATGAAATACCTTGGAATTAACCTACCTAAAAAAGACAAAGATCTTTTAAAGTATTATTACAGTACTCTTAAAAAAGAGATCATAGAGGATTTCAGAAAATGGAAAGATATCCCATGTTCCTTGATATGAAGAACCAACATTGTGAAGATAGCCATACTCCCAAAATTGCTGTACAGATTTAATGCAATCCCTATCGGACTACCACTGACATATCTCACAGACATAGAGAAATCATTCCTAAAATTTATCTGGAAC
>NW_004525135.1:36960-61512 GCF_000260255.1 Octodon degus
TCTTGTCCAAACAATATTAGTACAAATCTTTCTTTTCATTAAACTAAGAGAATGCAGCTGCATACCTCTCCTATTTTGTATATACATATATATTTTTTCACTACAAAGTGGTCTTTCATTTATATTCCCCCTTTTTGTTTTGTTTTGTCAGATACGGGAGTTACGTTGCTGTTACAGAAGCTGTATTTGGAGAAGTCTTTAAAGGACATTTTCATACTTGACGCCAGTTCAAATATTGTAGGTACTTGAATTCACCAAAGTATCCCAATAGACGCCAATAGTCCATAATAGTTGTGGGTTATCAGCAAAGCTGACAATTATCAGAAGTTGTTGACTTCAGCCTTTTACAGCTCAGCATATTAATATGACTTTACTTTTTATACCTCATGTTTATACTTTTCTGCTGGGTGGTTAAGATCAAATTAAAGCAAGACCTATATAACTAAAAATGTAACTTTTTTATATGACAAGGTGATTTGACTCTCTGAGTTATTTCATTTACTTTCATTTCTTTAAGTAACATGTATGAGTACCAAATGTAAAACTGCAGTACTGAATTTTATCTACCTCTATTGAAATATCTTGGGGGCCTGCCCCTTAGCTCAGTTCTTTAAGTGGCTGCTTCAAAAAAGCAGTCAGGCTCAGGTTGCTGTGGTTCGATCTCCACAACTCAATCCAGCCAAACCTGCCCTGAAGGCATTCGGAGCAAAAAAAAAATCCCTATTAAAAAAAAAATAAATATCTAGAAGACATGTATGTTTAACATAGATGCCTAGAACCAGTGTCCTAGATAACAGGGCCTAGGATAAGTATTAAAAAGCAGTAATAGGGGCTGAGGAGATAGCTCAATAGAGTAAGTGCTTCCCTAAAAGGCACAAGGGCCTGAGTTCAATCCCAGTATCTGCAGGAAAAAAAAATGAAAGAAAGAAAAAGAAAAGCCAGAATATTTGGGAGGGTAAATTCATGAAGTGGGGCCAAAGAGATGGCTCAGTAGAATAAGTGCTTCCCTGGTAAACACAAGGGTCTGAGTTCAATCCCCAGTTTTGAAAAATAAATCCTGTGAAGTAACTATGAGGAATAAAAGCGCAAGGAATTGGAGGTCAGATCAACCAACAAGCACATTCATTGAACATAAAGACATTTCAGGGAAGTTTTCAAGAAGAATGCATACCCCACAGCAGCTCAACAGAGGTCATAAAGATGAGGGAATTTAATGGGCTCTTTTGCTATAACCATAGATTTATAACTACTCAGAACAGATTTTAAGAAATGCTAGGTGACCTCAGCTTTTAAAACATTTGTCAGTGGTCAGGTCACAGCTGTCAGCTCTTGTAGAATGTCCCCTCACCCAATATCATGTTTTTCCTATGGCAGCTCAAAACCAAAAACTGATCACAGGGCTATTAAATGGAGAGTACTTTAGCTTACCTCATGACAACAGCAATAGAAAATGTATGCTCTAAACATAGGTGTTAGACAAAATTTTATGGGGACTTCTTTGCTGTTTACATTAGTACCCTTCAATTCCAGATTCTTCCTCTCCTTCAACATGCTAATCAATAATTAATATTTAACAAAAGCCATCTGAGTCTTTGCATCTTGAAAACCCTATGACACCTTATAGCTATCATTTCACATCAGCCAACTTTCACCCTGTAAATGTTTACTATCTCATTCTTTTTCTGACTTAGGGAAGGGTCTACAGAGGGTTCAGGGTCCCACTGCTATGTTGGACTCATAGTGATTCTATTTACAGACTCCCTAGTTCTGGGATTGCAGGTGCTTGCCACCATGCCCAGTCTCAATTGCTGTTTCAGTGTGCCCCATTGACAAGGCCAGCATGGCAGACCCAGGATCGAACCCCTGGCCACTGCACCTACTTGCAGGTGCTTTAATCTGCTGAGGTACTTTGCTGAGCCTTATCTCAGTCTTTTGAATTGCATCACTGGCAAGTTTGTGAATATTCTATGGTAGCTTGAACAGTGATCCTTGTCTAGCTAGGATTATATGGGTTCCAGCAAGCTGTGTCTTTCCTTCTGCGATACCATTGGATTCTGAGAAAATGTAGCTAGAAATTTTCACTTAACTTAGTAAGCCAGATACCACAGCATATGGTATGGAAATTCATTTGTGTTTATAATGCAAGAGCAACAACTTGATGCCTTGCTCCCAAATATAAGTGAGAAATGTGTTAACAAAAAGTTCATAACCAGTTTCAAATAGTTGCTCTAATATAATATTCATTCTGCTCTTCTCAGCATGTGACACCACCACTGTCATCACCATCTTAATTGTAGTACTATCTTCCTTAAACTTCAATAAATTTCAGACTTTCAGTTCTGTTTTCTGCTCAACTGTCACATACAGTAAAGAAACCTAAGTAGCCAGTTCAGATACTGATATTCTTGCTTGACATTTTCCAAGAGTTTACCATAGCTGTTTGATTTAAACTTAAAATCTTTGCAATGGTAAACATTTACAGTTTGCCTCCCTTACTGCCTCTGAAATCAGAAATTCTACTGTCCTGCCTTTACTTTTACACTCTAGCTACACTGACCACTTTAATGTTCTTAATGTGTCATCCAATCTTCAATCAGAAAGCTCTTTCTCCATCTGTAGTGGCTATGTTGAATGTACTTTGCAGATTTTTCTATGTCTTCTGTAACTACAATCAGATCTTTGTTCTCCTATTAACACTTATGTTTGAAACAACATACATATTGTCAAAACAGCACTTGACATTATAGGCAAAGATTTTGCTTCCCTCTGCACCACAATCTCACCAGTATCCAAAATACAAAACGTTGGTAACACTAAGAGGATAAAAAAGGACTATAAGAGCATAATGAGTTGTGCTTATATTGCGATTTCTTAGCTCATGCATCATACCAATTCTGTCTTGAAGATACATTGTTTGTGTGTATATCAGTGTTTATACTTTAGAATATTTCTATTTTTCAATTATTAATTTTTTTAGGTTTTCTTTTTTTGTGTTCAGGGTCTCACTACACTGCCCAGGCTCCTAGTGATCCTCCTGATTTTTGCCTCCCAAGTGTAGGGGATTTCAGGAGTGTGCCACCATGCCCAGACTCCATCGCACGCAGCATGACAGGGGGCAGGGCCGGCACCATGCACGGAGCCAGGGATCAAACCCTGGCCCCTGCACTTACCTAAGTAAGCACTTAATCTGGTGAACTATTGATTTAACTTTTATGAATTTTATTATATTAAACAATAAGTACTTAACAGGAAAAAATCCTCCCAAAGTTTTGAATTCTTAATATTTATTGAGTGTCTTTAAAAAACATCAAAATTTTCAATGTTGACTGCTTTTTTGTGTACAAACTGTAAAAGTAACAATAGAAATAAATTCCTATGTGAGCTAAAATGAAAATACCAATAGCACTATTAAAAAATTTCAATTATCACACTCAAGGCAGTCTTTACAAATGACAGCACATTCCATACATATTGATGACTTTCCCTGACTGCACATATGTTTTTGTCTTCCTGGACTTTTTAATAGGGCATATATGACATACAACTGTTATTACTATTACTGTTTTGTCAAGTGAGTCTTATTAAATTATACAATGTGTAACTGACTGTGACATAATGTCTATAAAATAATTCCTGATATATACTGTGTTTACAATAAACTTCAATTTTTTTTCGCCAGATGTGTACTTGCTTACAACACCTAAAAGATAGAATGAGAAATACATTCATATATAAGCTACAAAGAAGATACCAATAAAACTCTACAAAAAATAATTTTTGCTTCAATTAGCACAGTCATGTCACTCTTCACAGATAAAAAATTGCATCTTCTATACATACAGTTGTTTACAATGACAGCGCACATGTTTAGCTTTATTTCCCTATGTGTTAGGGAGATTTTGTTACCTGTCTTACCATGATTATTTGCCAGGAGCATTCTATTACATTTTTTCAATATGCAGTTAGCATGAAAATAAGATATTAATAAAATAAAGTATCAGATATCTAAAGAGTGTTTAGAATAGACATGAGCATGTCATCAATATCTTTACATCAGCTGTTTACCTGCATACAGATTCTAAGACATAATATCAGAAATAGAAACCATGTAAATTTCAGTGTAAAAACAAACATAATTCTACCACAGAATTAATCTTTGCTTCAGTCATCATCCTCAATTAATTCTTCACACATGAGATTTGTATATTTCATGCATAAATATTCCTTGCTTTGTTACGCATATGTTTTTGATCTTGCACTTTCTTGTAGGGTACAGCTGATATCTTTTTAGGGTTCTTTTAACAGTTAAAATCTTTTTTTTCAGAATTTATTTTTATTTTATTTTAAAGAGTAAAAACAAATAGCAAACACAAACAAAAAGAATAACAAGCAACAGCACACGTGATACGTAGTTTCAGAACAAGGTTAAAAATTTCACAGTTGTTATATTACATACTTTCATCATCAAATCTTTTACTCAGATTACTAGATATAAGTATGATAAGTTGGTCACATAATTAGACATTAATGCGCACTTTCAATAAACTTTAAATTTTCTTTTACTTTTTAAATTTATTTCTAAAAATTTATTTGAAAGAGGGAATGTTAATTGATAAGACATTAGAAATTATACACATTTAGAAGAACAAGATGAGAGGTATTCAAACCTGGCTTTTGTATTGCACTTGGCTCTCTTTGTTGTAGTTGCTCAGATTATAAGTAATAGCATATAGAGTAAATCAACACAAAACTTTTAAGCATTAACAGCTATTTTCAAAAAAACTGATGCATGTAAGTACTACAGCCACCTCAGCTAACCTGAATATATACTTGCATGGTTTTACTACCTTGCTTTTTTTGTACTTTTCCCATTCCCTCATCTTTGTTGTGTATTCTTTGTGCTCAGTTTGTTTCCACTTTACTATGTCTATTATTCCTTTCAGGTTTTATTTATCTTCTCATGTCTGATCTTCCCATTGTTGTAGAAGGGCTTTGTGATGCTGCCCCTGACTGTTGACCTGTCACTTCAACAGTGTGGGTCACTTTTTTTTTACATAGTTACCTGGGCAGAGAAATTTTGTTTTCCTCTGCTGTAAATGATGTTCTATGAGTTCCAGTTCCAAACTAAGAACATGTTTCTGCATTTTGTTCTTGTTTCTCTTTAAAGTATCAAACTATTTATGTTATGAAAGCTGAGGACTGAAAAAAACACAACCATTGGTCAGAACTGGTTTTTACTGGCATTATAGTTACTGCTTAATGCATCTAAAGCATCTACTTCACATTTAGTTTTGTTGTAGAAAAGTCACATCTTCTGTGTTGTTGAGGTCTCCCTATTAATACATCCATCACTATGCAAATGTTGACATGATCAGTACTCATTTATTTTTCTTTACCATACAGGAGGGGAAAATGAATGATATATTTCACAATATATCTTTATTAAATCCAAAGAGAATGCTTCAATGTTTTTAAATTGTAACACTTTACTTGGAATTCTGCTTTGTTCCTGTGTAGATTTCCTACACTAGTGAACTTATTCTCTGTAAGCAAATGTAACATCAGTTGCAAACTTGTAATCTAATTAACAAATATCACATTCTAATTAGTTTGGGAGATTGGAGCAGCAAGTATGTTCATATCATTTGGATTATAACTATATGAATAAAGATCTTGTAGTTGAGTTCCAGGATAAATTTTTAAATTGAATGCGTAATACCGCCACAGAAGAGCTGGGATTACAGGCACCTAAAAGAGAATAATTTATTATCCCAGATTTTGAAGCATTTATGGAAATATACTACATGAAGCTACAGCAAAAAATGAAAATACTACAGCATGTTTATCAATAGTGATGTATTCACATGGTTTATGAATTGCTTGACAGTTAGCCACAAATCTTTAAAACCATGAGTAGACAGAAGTGATATTTTCAGTTCTACTTTTTTTTTCCCTTGGTTGGTGGTTTTGACATCAAACCTCAGGATATTTTGAAGGAAAACAAATAACTTCAGTGTTATCATTGTTCTGTAAACCTCAAACCTAAGTCAATACCATGAAAAATTACTGCTAAGTTTAGCAGACCTATGAATGCTTTCAGTTCACCTAGTGAAGGGTCATACATAAATATATTTCTGAATGTTGTTTAGTATGTTTCTCAGGGCACACAAAACATTGTCCTTATATTTTACCATTTGTGAATTTCACAATATCTTGCAGCATTTTGTCTGTTATAAATAAGTTTCAACATTGATGACAGTGTAGGCATTCGGTTCAATAAGATTGACCCTTGCCAATATCTTCATTATACAATTTTTGATAAAATGATATGGTATTATTTTATTAATTTTACTTAGAGAGCAGTAGAAATGAGACAGATTCAAAACAAGTTAGTAAGACAGTTATAATAATTAATACATTGCAAATTGCTGTCTTCATAGTTGTTACTCATAATACAAAATGCAGACATGATATCTTGTCTAAACACTTTCAATCGGAAAATTTCTTTGCATTCAACTAAGAGAAAGTAGCTGTACATCTATCTTTTCTTCTTTTTTTAATTTTTAGGGAAAAGTACACGGGGTGTTCAGGGTCCCATTACTAGTTGGATATGCAGGGACTGGCCTGTTTACAGCCACATGAGAGCTGGGATTATAGGCGCATGCAACCACACCCAGTCTCTATCAATGTTGTGTATGTGTGTGTGTCTGTGTCTGTGTGTGTGTGTATTACTACAAATAGATTTTCATTTATATCACCCCTTTTTGATTAGTTGAGTCAGAGAAGGGTGTCCAATGGTCATTCAAATATTGTAGGTGTGTTAATATTGCAAAATAATACAATGTAGTACAACATTCCATAATAGTAGAGGGTTATCTGCAAAACTGGCTATGCCAGAAGTTGTTGATTTGAGCCTGTTACAACTCAGCATATTGATATGGATTTATACCTCTTTTTATACCTCTTTTTATACTTTTCTGCTGGATGGTTAAGATGAAGAAAAAGCAAGACCTATATAAGAAAAAATTTAACTTTTGTGTCTGACAAGTTCAGTCAAATCCCCTCAGGATATACCCTGAAACTATGTACAGCAGTTTGTAGATCTTTTGTCAGTGTCAGCCATGTGGGTGAGTAACGTCCATTTCTTGATCAATTTCCTCCTGTGAAAGACTGAGACAATGTTTTTTCTCTAAGTGACTTTCCTTCAGCCCACAATACAGCGTCCATCACTTTCCTCTGTGGTGCCATAATCTCTTTGAACAGAACATTTTGAGAACCAGCTTGTTACAGGATTTTATAGTACAGGACCTGAGTCCTCACTGACCTTGAAGAGCTAGGGCCAAAACATTGGCTGTCCTTGTAGCCCTTCTTTTTCTCTAAATTTTTGGTCTGCAAACATAAGTTGGTAAGCATCCAGAAACAAAGTTTAATGATATTATTAACACATACCACAGTCATTTATGCTTCACATCACTATCTGTCTGAATATCAAATGCCTTAGACAAAACACGGAAAAGGTATTTTCCAACAATCATTGATATGCTAAATTTAAAACTCTATAGAATGTGAAAAAGGGGCTGGGGAGATGTCTCAGTAGAATAAGTGCTTCCCTGGAAAGGAAAAGGGCCTGAGTTCAATCCCTGATTCCACCAAAAAAAAAAAAAAAAGTGAAAAAAATCCCATAAAAATAATGAAAAATAAACAATTATACATGTTTACCCAGATATTTAGAAATCTAACACTATACAAAACTGTGACAGAATAGTCCTATAACCTTTTTTGTCTCCTGTATTCTTTTATTACCTTAAAAAACAAACATTTATTTGAGGGAGAGTATAGCAATATTCGATATGACATTAGAAGTGGTATGCATTCAGAAGCCTGGAATGACAGGCATTCCAAGCATGGACCTACTATTACATATTATGCTCTTCAGTACAGTTGTTTAATTCACAGGTATCAGCATATGTAATTACTCAGGGTTAGAATCCTACCAATTAACTTCTAGTTGCAATAAATTGATGGAGATTTTCAGGAGCATTGCCTTAACCATCTTGTGTATATAAACATAGAGGCTAGCCCCTACAATGTTTCCTAGTGGTTCTCCTTGTCCTGTCTTCGTTGTTTCATCCTTAAGTTCTTACTCTCCTTTCAACTGTGCTTCACCTTTCAAGCTGTTTTGTGTGTAGAGGAATGTTATTGACTTTTGGGTATTGACTATGTATGCTGCTCTGCTACTGAATTTCTTTATTAATTCTAGTAGATTTTTGGTGGAGTTTTTTGGGTTTTCCAAGTAGAGTGTCATGTTATCTGAAGATAAATGACAGTTTACCTTCTTCTTAATTCTTTTATTTCTCTCTCTTGTCTAATAGCTCTAGATAAAGATTCCAGAAGTATATTGAATAGGACTAGTGACAGAGGACATCTTTGTGTTCTAACAGATCAGAGAGTAGAAGGTTTTGGTTCTTCCCCATTTAGAATTTATGCTAGCAGTTTGGTTGTGATAGATGGTTTTTATTAGATTGAGCTAGAGGTCATCTATTAGAATTTTTTTCTGTACAGCTATGGATATCACTGAATGTTGGACTTTGTAAAAAGGCATTTCTGCATTAATTGAAATGCAGATTTGTATTTGGCTCTATTTATATAGTTGATTACAATTTTAGATTTGCATATATTGGACCATTCTTGAATCCCTGGGATAAATCCTACCTGCTTGTGTATAATCTTCTTGATGATTTGCTGTATTCTATTCACTAGGATTTTAATGAGGATTTTGCATCTATGTCTATGAGGGAATTTGACCTATGCTTGTCATTTTGAGTTGTGTCTTTCTCTGGTTTTGTTATCAGTGTAATATTTGCCTTCAAGATTGATTTTGGGAGGATTGCTTTCTTTTCAATTTCATTGAAGATTTTAAGGAGTACTAGGATTATATCTTCTCTAAATTTCTTGTAGAATTCAGCTGTAAATCCATCTTGACCTGGACTTTTCTTTGTCGGTAGGTTCTTTATTACATTTCATATTTCATTGGCTGTTATTGGGTTATTAAAATTACTTATATCTTCTTGATTCAGTTTTGGTAATTTGTATCTCTTTATTAGTGAGACCATTTCTTCAGTGTCTTTTATTCTGCAAGACTAAAGACTATCAAAGTAGCTATGTAGGATCTTCTGAACTTCCACTGGGTCTGTGGCAATTTCACACTTTTAGTTCCTTATTGCTTGTATTTTCTGCTCTAATCCTTATAATTTCCTCCCATCTTTGACATTTGGGTTTCATTTGCTCTTGCTTTTCTAGATGTTTTGGGGGAAGCATTAGTGTCTCTATTTGTTTCCATTTTGTTTTCCTAAAATGTGAGTTCACAACTATGAATTTCCCTCAAATCTCTGCTTTTATTTTGTCCCATGAATTCTGATATGTTGTGGTTGAAATTTTATTTAATTATAGATATTGTTTAATTATTTGTTCAATTTCATCTGTGACCCATTGGTTGCTGAGGAGGGTTCTGTTTAATTTGCATGTATTTATGGAGTGTTTCTGGTTTCCTTTGTCATTTATTTCTAGTTTCATTGCACTGTGGTCAGATAACATGCATGGTATAATTTCTGTTTTCTTGTATATACTTAAGCATGAAGTGTGGACCAGTATGTGGTCTATTTTAGAAAATGACTCATGTGCAACTGAAAAAAATGTATATTCATCTGTCGTTGGATGGAACATTCTGTATATGTCCACTAAGTCTATTTGTTCCAAGCTCTTGTTAATTTCTGCTACTTATTTACTAAATTTTTATCTGCTTGACCTATATTTTTTGAATAAGGCAGTGTTAAGGTCCCTGTTAAGACTGCTGTATTGGATTTTAGGTTTCTCGTTTGCATTAAGATTTGCCTTATACAGTTCTGTGCCCCCATGAATGATGCATATATATTTATGCATGTTACCTCTTCCTCTTGAATTTTGCCCCTAAGCAGTACATTTTGGCCTTCTATATTTCATTTGATCATTCTTGATTTGAAGTTGAGAGTGTCTGAGAACATAATTGCTTCCCCTGCTTTTTCTGAGGTGCTGTGGTGTGTAATATTGTTTTACATCCTTTGACTTTCTGTCTATGAATTTTCTTATGAATTCAGTGCATTTCTTGTATATGGCATTTTGTTGGATTTTGCTTCCTAATCCGCTTTGTTAGTCTATTTCTTTCATTGGTTAATTGAGTGTATTTATATAGATGGTTATAATTGAGATACATTTCCTTATGATTGACATCATATTTACCTGCTGTTCTTCACTTATTTTTCTCCTGTGTTTAATTGTTTGCCCAATTTGTGGGTTTTTCTGTTTTCATTGTTGGAGTTCTGGTCATTTTGTTCCTTTCTAGAATATCTTCTAGTAGTCTGTGTAGGTTTGGCTTTATCATCATGAAATTCTTTAGTTGTTCTCTGTCATGGAAGTACTTCACTTCTCCATCAATCACTAAAGTGAGTTCTGTAGGCTATAGTAGTCTGGGCTGGAATTCTTTTCACTGAGGATCTCAAGTACTCTGATCAATGCTCTTCTTAATTTCATGGATTGGAAAGAGAAGTCTGCCAGTATTTTGATACGTTTTTCTTCAAATGTGATCAGTTTCTTTTCTCTAGCAGCTTTCAGTATATTGTTCTGCTGCTGAACTTCTGGTATCTTGACTATTATATGTCTGGGTGTGTTTCTGATTTGGTTGATGTTCTTTGGAGTTCTGTATGCTTTAGTTATTGAGTGCCAGATTGTTTCCCCATATTGGGAAGGTTTTCTGCTTTGACTTCTGCCCTTATTCTTTTTATATCATTTATATTGACTCCTCCTTTCTCCTTGATTCCTATTTGTCTCACACTGTTCATCTTTTCTTCATCTTGCAGATGTTGAATTATCTTTGCCCTGCATCCTAGTTGTTTTTAAGAGATCTTTTCTTACATTTTCCCTAGCTGTGATGGTGTCCTCAAGATCTGAAACTGTATCTTTACTTTCATTCAAATGACTTTGCAAGCTTATTATTGAGATTTTAGGTTCCTCTATATCTCATTTACTTTCCTTCATGTGATCTATTTGTGTCCTATATTGCTCATTGAAGGATTCCAATGCTTTCATAGTCTCCTCTAGTTTCTTTTTTCAGTGTCTTATTTAGAAGCTGTTATTATTTCTTTTCTAATGATTATTCTTTCTCTTTATTTCAAAGATTTTATCTGATCTGATTTCCTCTATATTTTTCTGCAATTGTTTCTTTACTTCAGAAACTATTAATTCAGTGATTTTTTTATTTCAGAGATTTTTTCTGATCTGATTACCTCTATACCTTTCTTCAGTTGTTACTTTACTTCAGACGCTGTTAGTTTTGGGATTTCAACTGTGTTATTCCCAATTTCTTCTTTGATCGTGTGTCCTTTATTTATTCTTGGTGGGCCTGGGGTCTGAGATTACATTTTGCTACTTTTCTTTGTCATTTTATATAGCACTGTCCTCTGAACTTTGGTGTAGAGATTTGATGCATTTGCAACCTTAGCACCTACTGAAATTCCTACCCAAGTGTGTTTATATTGTTAAGGCATCTACAGTTTTGTGCACAGGTCAGAAAAGTAGCAAGAGATAATTTATTCCCATGAAATTCTTATTGAGAAATTTCCACATTTAGGATTGGTTTTATAAAACAATTTTCTTTCAGTTTTTTTTTCTTTCTAGAAGAAGCTGCCCAATTCAGTAAAATGGCATACGAAAATAAATAAATTTATATGTTTTGGAGGAACCAAAAGGAATTCATCATATCATTCATACATGAATGATGAAGATAATGATGACTTTGGTGTTATCCATGTGAGCTAAATTTCCTGTGACAGTGAAATATCAGAAGAGTTGACTGACACAGACACAGAGAATTCAGACTTCCTTGATTCAGATTATGAAGAAAGCAGTCATGTGAGTACATACATAACTAGCAGAAATTGTACAAAACTGTCACAAATCCAAATGGATTGATGCAATTTTAGAGCTAGGTGTAAAAATATAATGTAGAGTGAACCTCCAGACCCAGTTCAAACCAAGCATGTCTTTGAGAGAACTTCTGCTCCACTGCACCCCCTGGACGCCTCCAGACCAAGCCCAGGTGCAGGTTGTGAGTGAGACCTTGTGACCCACTGCTCCCACCAGACAATTCCGGATCCAGCCCCGGCCTGGTGTGTGAGTGAAACTTTCCACAGTGCTCTCTGGACCCCTAAATACCCAGCCCAGACATGGCATATGTGTGGGAGAGCTTCTTCTCCATTACACCTGCCAGAACCCTCCAGAACCATCCCAGGCCCAACATACAGACCTGGTGTGAAACTCTGCAGCTGAATTCCCTGCACAGAAGCTAAGGGCCACAACCACCCAGCTAATCCAGGAGGAGAATATCTTGCCAGAGTGGCACAGCACGTTCACTTCCACAGAATGCAATAGGAAGAAGCTGAGCACAGCAGCCAGACCCAAGCCAGGCACATTGAATGAATTCAAATTTCATAGCTACACACTTGGTAAGCTGAGATACCTTGCTAGAACCAGATTTATAAGAGCATTCACCCTCTTTCTCTCTTGACAGAGAAGGGGCAAAAGGTAGTCAGGGTTAACTAGTCTTCCTGGAGGACCTGAGGTACCTCAAGGAGAGGTGATCAGATAGCACTTAGGGGAATTAACTTATATACAAATTCCTGATTTAATATTTGCCTAGATATAGAGACATAATGTTTGCCTTATACAAAATTAAGAAAGAAAAAACTTGCACCTATACAAATAAATTTGCTCTCTGTGAAAGCATGAGAGGGTGTTTTCTCTCCATGTGACTCTCCTTAGGCACAATCTACATCATAGATCACTTTCTTCTGTGGCCCCATAATCTCCTTGATCAGAAAATTTGGGACACAGCTGAGTTACATGATATTACAGTACAGGTTCTCCTATGTCCTGGGTAGTCACTGATCTTGAAAGGCTTTTAAAATATTTTTTAACTTTTTTCTTCATATTCTGTAGGGACTTAAATTTTAGCATATCAATACTTGATGGAAAATACCTGTTCCATGTTATGTCTAAGATATTTTATGTTCAGACAAATAGTGAGGTTAAGTTCAACTGCATGTGTTGTAGGGTAATAAGAATAAGCTTCTCTTCTAGAGGGTTAACAACCTAAGTTTACAGATCAAAAATTAGAGAAAAATAAACACTTCAAGGACAGCCAACCATTTGTCCCTAGCCTATTTACAGTTTTCATTTCTCACACAAGAGAAAATATGCAGCATTTCAACTTCTGTGTCCAATTTATTTCACTTAAGAGTATTTTTCAAAGTGTACTAATTAGGCTAGAAATGTTTAAAGATGAACTTTATTTATGACAGAGCAGTACTATATAGTGAAAAAGAATGATGTATTTTTTATCCATTTAGTGCTTTATAGATACCTGGGCTGCTTTCAAGATTTCCCTCTTACAAACTCTGTTGCTATAAATATAGTTGTGTGTGTATTGCTGAGATATGATGCTTTTAATGCTTTTAGGAAGAAACCAGGAAAGAAAATAGTTTTGTCAAATGCCCTCTAGTGCAAGCTTTTTGAGAAATCTCCACACTGATTTCCACATTATATGTAACAGTCTACAAGCACAGAAAAAAAATGGAGAACTGTGCCTTTTCTCACACATTCCTGATTTATTTTTGGCTGCATTCTTGATACTATCTATATGTCCTGGAATGAGATATAATATCAACAATGTTTTAATTTGAATTTGTTTGATGCCAGTGTTATTAAACATTCTTATATTTATATGTTTATACTTATTTATCAGAGAAGTGTTTACTCAATTTAAATTCAATTTTTAGAATGATACTTTAAATGTAGAGGAGTCTGATTCTTTTGAGTTCTTTATACATTCTAGACAGAAATCTTTTGTCTAAGGAACTGCTTACAAAGAACTTTTCCACACTTGCTGTGCAAGTTTTTTCATAAAATTATATATTCCTGTTTTATATTCTTTGTGGGTACAAGGGGGGTTTTATTCATAAAATCTTTGCCTCTACCAATGTCTTTAGTAATTTTACCTATTCTGTCTTCCAGAAGATTTAGTGTTTCTGTTTTAATATTTACATTTTGATCCATTTCAATTTTAGTTTACTGTGTGGTGAAAGTGTGGGTCAAGATTTAATGTTCTATATGTATGAGGCCAGTTTTTCCATGACCATTTTTTTAAGAGGTTACCTTTGTTCCAGGGAATGTCTTTTGCCCCTTTCAAAAGATATGGTGATTGAGTATATTTACAGTAGTTTCAGTATTTTTAATCTGTGCCATCTATCTTTGGGTCTGTCTTTATTTTTCATTTTCTGGTACTATGTGGTTTATATTAAGGTAGTTTTATAGCAGTTTCAAGTCAAAGATTGTGGTATCTCTGCTTTGACTTTGTTGCCAAGAATTTTCTTTGCTATCCTAGGTTCCAAATATACTTTAGAAATATTTTCTCAAATTCTGTGAGATATGCTGATGTAATTAAGATTGAGATTGCATGAAGTCTTTATAATAATTTGGAAATATGGCATTTTCACTGTATTGTTTCTTTCCACCAAATAAGAAGGAAAATCTTTCCATTTTCTGATATCCTCTCTGATCTCCTTTTTCAGAATACTATAATTTTAAATGTAGAGATCTTTAGCTTTCTTCATTATATTGACTCAAGTATTTCCTTTCTATATACTATTATGAAGTTATTATTTCCTTAACTTTTACATGGTGAGTTGATATTCATGATCAGGAAGGCTACTGATATTTTAGCATTGGCTTTGTGCTCAGCTATGATACTTTATTTGGTTATTAAATGTGTATGTATTTTGGTAGCCTTTTGGGTATCTTCTCCATGGAGTATGATGTTATCTGCAAATAAGTAAAATTTAACTTCTACTTTACTTTTCTAATTGTTCTGGCTAATGTTTCCAGAATTAGGATGAGTAGAATTGGTAAAAGTAAGGGCTGGCAAGATAGCTCAGCAGTCTAAAGCACCTGTTTAGACAAGCTTAGGGAAGCACGCAGGGACTGTGGTTCAATCCCTGGCACCACATGCCACACCAGTCCTGTCCCCAGGCTCAGCTGGCTACAAAAAGAGTGGTGAGTGCAAACATCCATATTTTTTTCCTGATTTGATTTGATATTTGCAGAGCCAGGGATTGAACTCAGGCCCTTGTGCTTGCCAGGCAAGCAATTATTCAACTGAGCTATATCCACAGCCCCTTTTCCTGATTTTAGAATGTTTTTTTTTCGATTTTCTTCCATTCAATATGATGCTGGCTGTTGGTTTGTCATCAATGGCTTTTATCATATTAACATAAAGACTATTCTAATTTTCTGACACTGGTTGCTATTAGGATTAATTTGGAATTATTTCTTCTCTTTCAATTTCTAATTTTCTGTAGGTATTTTATCATGAATTGGTGCTGGACTTCATCAAATGCTTTTATTTATCTATTTTGATAATCCTTTCTTTGTTGTTGCTCTTGGCTGTGTTAATATATTGTATTACATTTATCAATTTGTATATAATGGATCATCTCTGCAACTCTGGTGTGAATCCTCCTTTACAATGGCATAGAATCTTCTTAATTACTTGGTGCTTTATGTTTACCAATAAGTTACTGAACATTTTTCCTTCAGTGTTCTTTAGGAAGGTTGGTCGATGGTTCACTTTTTGAGTTGGATTTGCTCCAGTTTTTTTACCAAGGTACTAGTTTTTATTAGGATCAACATGAAAGAACTTCTCTTTCAATTTCATTAAAGATTTTTAGAAGAAATGGCATAAATCTTCATTAAATTTCTTGTACAATTAAGTAGTGAATCCAGCAGGATATCAACTTTGTTGTTAATAGAATTTTAATTATCTTATCTTCAATTTTATTGGCTGATACTGCTTTATTTTGTATTTGTCTATCTTCTTCATCCAGCTTTGATTATTTATATGTATCTAGGGATCATTCCATTCCTTCTTTATTTTCCATATAATTTGAATACAGGTTATTAGAGAAGCTAGCAAAGATCTGCTGGATTTCTGCAGGTTCTGTTGTGTTTTAACACTTTTCATTCCTAATTGTATGGATTTGAGTCTTTTCTTTTTGGAACAGGTTGCCTAAAGGTTTCTCATTTTCATTCAATCTTTCAAAGAACCTACTCCTTGATTCATTGATTCTTTGTATTTTTATCACAACTACATTAATTTCGGCTCTGATTATTATAATTTCATCCATTTTATGAATTTTGGATCTTCTCATGCTCTTCTCTTCTCTTTCTAAAAGCTTCAAATTCAACATTAATTTGTTTCTTTGATCTCATTCTGTTTTCCTAAAATGAAAATTGACTGCTATATTCTTTTTAGTAGTGCTTTCCTCATATCCCATAAGTTCCAATATGTTCTATTGGCATTAATGTTTAATTGTAGAAACTGTCTAATTTCTTACTTAATTTCATCTGTGATTGATTAATTATTAAAAAGAGTGCTATTAATGAAAGCAAGAGACAGGAAAAGAAATACTGTGGGACTGTCCTGCTTCAAGGTTGTATATGGTGAGATTTTTGGACTTATGTGTAAACATAAGAAGTATATAATTTTTCATGCCTATTTTTAAAATATACTCTAATTTTTAAATGTTTTTATCATATTCCGTAGGGACTTAAAGTTCAACATATCAATACTTGAGGAAAAATACCTGTTCCATATTATGCCTAAGATGTTTGATATGCAGACAGATAGTGAGATTAAGCTTAATAGCCTAAGTTGTATGGTAATAACAATGGGCTTGTTTTCTGGATAGTTGACGACCTGGGTTTGCGGACCAAGATTGAGGGAGGGGAGGGTTGCGGGGAGGAGGGGGCATGGCATTTTGGCCCTGGCCTTCTAGGGTCAATTGAGACTCAGGATGTGTGAGAGCCTGTGCTGTGACGTCATGTGGCTCAGTGGTGTCCCAGGTTTTCTGATCGGGGAGATTGTGGGGCCAAGGAGGAAGGTGGTTAATGGTATGGAGTGTGCCTGGGGAGAGTCGCATGGAGAGAGAGAGCGTTCTCTCAGGCTTTCACTGAGAGCAAATTGGCCAAGTGGTGGCCGTGGCTCATCCACATGACTGACGCCGGCAGGGGTTCTGCAGTCTGGGGTGCAGGATCTCAGGATAAATCCTGGGGGGATTTCAGTGACCTTGTCAAACCCAGTGGCTGTAGCTCTTGTTGCATAGGTCCTGCTTTGCCTTGGTTTTAACCATCCAGCAGAAAAGTATAAAAACAAAATATAAGAAGTAAAGCCATGCTATTATGTTGAGCTGTAGGGGACTCAGGTCAACAATTTCTGACATTCCCAGTCAAGCGAAGGACCCAATACTATTATGGGCTGCTGGACTCTTTTAGGATATTTTGCTGAGTTAACATACCTATAATATTCAGATAACAGAACTTGGCAAAAAGAGGGTATACAGATGAATGTCCATTTTGTATCTGTGAATTCAGGGTGGTTGGGATAGGTATACAGTTGCATTCTGTTAGTGAATGAAGTGATTTGCTCTGATGGTGTTTGTGAATGGGATATCATGTCTGCATCTTCTGCATCAGTTTCAATAATCAACACCTTGCACACACTCTTCCCAGGGCCAAGAGCTTGACCACTGGGAAGAGTGTGTGCAAGGTGTTGATTATTGAAACTGTCCTACCAATTTGATTTGAAACTGTCTCATTATTATTTATCAATAAAATTGTGAAAATAAATAAATAAATAAATAAAAATGAGGAGAAAAAAAGAAGACTGCTATTTAATTTCTATGTATTTATTAAAATTTTGTGCTTTCACTGTCCGTTGATTTTCAAAATTTGTTGCATGATGGTATGATAATATATGTACATAATTTGAATTTATTTGCATTTTTTGTTTTTAGAAGTTGTTCATTCATTTTTTATTTAAAGAGAGATAAGAACAGGACGATAGAAAATTAACAATAGATATATTGCATAATGGCCTCTTCAAAGTAGTTGTTCAGCCATGCAAAATCAAACAATATAAGCACCTACAGTTCTTTTTAATGAATAAATACGAATTAGCAGTGCAATTATCTTTGCTCTCATATATCTATTCTCCATTCTTTTTCCCTTTTCCCCATTACAGTTGTTCTTGACTTTTGAGCAGTTAATTTTACTTTCACTTTGTTTATTTTAACCTTTGGATGTTATTTACCTTTCCAATTTCTTGCACTAGGGAAAAATATGACATTTACACATATGAGGCTCATTTGTTTCAATTACGACTATGGTCACTAGTTGCATCCATTTACCTATAAAAGCCTTGAGTTTATTTTTCTTCATAGCTGAGCAGTACTCTATTGCATAAAAATATCACAAATTCTTTGTGTGTGTGTGTGTGTGTGTGAGTGTGTGTGTGTGTGTGTGTGTGTTTACGTGGTACAAAGATCGAATTCAGGACCTTGTGCTTGTCAGAGAGGCATATAAGCTTCTAAGTCATCTGACTGGGCCACAGCTAACTCTTAGCCCTATCACAAAATTTTTATCCATTTTCAGTTCATGGACATTTGTGTTGTTTCCAAGACTAGACTTTTACAAGTAATACTGCTATAAACATGGGTGTACATGTGTCATTGGGGTATGATGTGTTAATTTCTTCTGGGAAAATACCCAGAAGAGAAATAGTTGTGTTGAATACGACTACTCATTCTACATTACCAAGGAATCTCCAATTTGATTTCCACAGTGGGTGTGTCATTCTGCATTCTCCTCAACAGTACAGAACAGTTATTTTTTCCCCACAGCCCTGCCATCATTTTTTGGTTGATTTCTAGATGACAGACATTATTTTTCCCATAATTTTATTGAGAAACAAATAGCAATGAGATAGTTTCAAATCAAATTGGTAGGACAGTTTCAATAATTAACACATTGCATACATTCTTGCTAGTGGCTAATGGCTGTACAAGATGCAGAAATAATATTCTATTTACAAACACTATTAGAACAAACCCCTCTATTCATTAAGAGAGTGTAACTATATATCTATCCTAACCATTTTGAATAGACAGATACAAAATGGACATTCACCTGTATCCCCCTTTTTTTTTTAGTTCCGTCACTTGAATATTACAGGTATGTTAACTCAACAAAATATTCTAAAAGAGTCCAGTAGTCCATAATAGTATTGGGTCTTCTGCTTCACTGGCAATGTCAGAATTTGTTGACCTGAGTCCCCTACAGCTCAACATAACACCATGGCTTTACTTCTTTAGTTCGTTGTTATACTTTTCTGCTGGATGTTTAAGACCAAGGTAAAGCAGGACCTATGCAACAAGAGTTGTAGCTTTTGGGTCTTATAAGGTCAGTGAAATCCCCTCAGGATTTATCCTGAGATCCTTTGCCTCAGATTGTAGATCCTTTGTCAGTGTCAGCCATGTGCATGAATTACAGTCATTGCTGAGATGAAATTTCAGTTGTTTTAATTTGCAATTCTTGAATGGCAAGGAATGTTGAACTTTTTATATATTTATTTTCCCTTTGCATTTTTTCATCTGAGCAATGTGCATTCATCTCAGTTCAACATATTGGGACTGGGTCTTTGAATTTGGGGGCCTAATATTTCATAATTCTTTACAGATTCTTGATAAAATCCTTTTGTTAAGGAACAGTTGACTAAAATTTTTTCAAAATCTTTGATTTTCTTTTAACTCTATTGGTAATTATCTTTGATGAGCAAAATTTTTGTAATAAGATATTATCTCTGTTTTTGTTTCTTTGCATTAGTTTTCATGCTGTTTGGTTGTTTTCATTAACTCTACATGCCCCTATGTCTTCTAAAAATCTACCTACTTTCTCGTCCATTACATTTAGCATTTCTGTTTTAACATTTAGATTAAACATTAGATATTTAATCCATTTTGACTTTACTTTAGTAGATGATGATATACCTGAATCTAATTTTAATTTTCAGCTTGTGGAAAGCCAAGTTTTCCAGCACCATTTGTTAAAGAGGCTATCTTTCTTCTAGTAAACATGTTTGGCCCATTTGTCAAAGATAAGCTTACTAAGAGTGTTTGTAGGTCTGTATGCATTTTCTAATCTGTTATATGGATCCTGAGGTCATTTTCTTTTCCAGTACTATGTTGACTTTATTATAGTAGATTTTTAGTATAATTTCAAGGCAGAGATTGTGATACCTTCTTCCTTGCCTTTGTGGCCCAGGATTGCCTTTGCTACTGTATGTATTTTTTGGTTCCAAATGAATTTTAGGAATGCATTCTCTAGATATATGAGGTATATAGATGGTGTTTTCATAGAGATTGCATTAAATCTTATAATAATTTTGGGAATTTGGTCATTTTCATAATGTTGGTTCTTTTTGTTCATAATCAAGAAATATCTTTCCATTTTCTAATGTCCTCTTTGACCTTTTTTATTATTGTAATGTTCAATATACATTTCTTTTATTTCATTTATTAGACTTATTCCTAAATATTTCATGCCTTTGGATGCTGCTGCAAAGAGGGTGCTTTCCCTAAGTTCTCTGTAAAAGATATTATTGTTTATTTTACTGATTTGTGAATGTTAATTTTCTGTCAAGCCATGCTACTGAATTTGCTTTGTTAATTTTTTTTTTGTGGTACCCTGGATCAAACTCAGGACCTTGCACCTGCCAGGCAAGCACTTATTCCAATGAGCTATCTCCCCAGCCCTGATTTTTTAATTCTAGAAATCCTTTGGTGGAGTGTTTTGAGTTTTCTACATAGATAATCGTGTCATCAGGAAATCAAGATACTTTTTCTTCCCTTCCTATCCTTATTACTTCAATTTCTCTAACTTTTCTATTTTCTCTGGCTATGTTTCCAGAATTATACAAAAAATGAGTGGTAATAGTGGATACCCTTGTCTTACTCCTGATTTTGTAGTGAAAACTTTCAGTTTTGTTGATTTACTATGTTGTTGGTTTTTCATAGATGGTTTTCATCAACTTGAGATATAGACAATATGTATCATTTTTTGTAGGGTTTCTATTCTGAATGAGTATTGGAGTTTGTCAATGCTTTTTCTATATCTATTGAGATAATCGTATTTATTATCTTGACTCTGTTGATATGATGTATTACATTTATTGATTTTCATGTGTTGAACCATCTCTGCATCCATGAGATGAATACCACTTGGTCTTCTTATATAATTTTCTGTATGATATTCTGTGTTCTCTTTGCTAGTATTTTATTGAGGATTTTTGCACTTATGTTCTTAGGAATAATGGCTGTAGTTGTTGATACATTGTGTCAACTTGGCTGAATCTGCTCTGAGCAGTCCCAGGAAGTGGAGATCCTGCCCTGGGGCCCAATTGGTTCCATCCTAGAGCAAGATGGGGCCATCCAAGAATGACTTAACATGAAAAGGATTTATAAAGCAGTTGAGGAAGGTTTCCATGCTGCCCACCCTGCCATGCTTTCTTGAAGTAGTCCCAGTCTTCACAGGTGCTTGATATTCACAACTACACCACTTTGGAGGAGCTCCCCTCTTCTCAGTGGGGTGCTGGTCTTCACATTCAGCATAGAAGGAAGAGAGAGACTTGATGGATGCCAAAGCTGTTACTCATCCTCTATTCTTCATTGTTTTCTGCTGCCATGAACTGCTGTCACTTGCATTGGAATCAGCAGAGTATGAACTGAAACCACCACCAACTGTGAGCTACATCAACTTTTCCATCCTTCATTTTGAGTGTCAGGGCAACTAGTAAAAAGTAACTAAGACAATGGACTGTAGTTCTCTATTTTGATTGGGTTTTCTTCTGTTCTCAATATAAGGGCAAAATTTGCCTCCAGAAATGAGTTAGAGTGTAATGTTGATCGACTGTGTCAAATTGAGAAGTCAAAAGCTTAATTCCAAACCATAGGTTGTAGAGGTCCCACCCTTGATTGGCTCATCACTTAAAATATATAAAAGGGAAATGAGGAGGTATGGAGCATTCCATTTCCTCAGAGGAACTCTGCTCTTCACTGTCAGCTTGGAAGTCATCTCCTGATTTCTCAGACACTCTTCAGGCTCTACCTTGGATCATTCAGCCTTCTCGTGTAGACTCTTCAGCCTTCCATCACAGACCCATTGGCCTCCTGATATGGACTTGCACAGAATATTGCAGTGAGCTCCAGGCCTCTGACTGAATCTTTCAGTCCCCAGTGTGCAGATGCCCTCTGCATGCTTCCTCATCCAAACATGTGACTGACTGTCATAAGCCAACCTTACAGTTTATTGTACATCTTGTGTTATACCTGATCCTGTAGTAAAACTTGGACTAATAGAGACAGAAATGATTTAGTTTTTATTTCACTAGTGTTTTAGGAGTATTACAATTATGTCTTTTCTAAATTTCTTGTAGAATTCAGTTGTGCATTCTGATGTTGTTGGGTGGAACATTCTGTAAAACTCTACTAAGTACATTTTTTCACAATGTTGGTTCCCTTCCATTATTTCTGTGCTGCTTCTTTGTCTAGCTGATCTATATCTTTGTGACAATTTATTGTTAAGGTACCCCCTTTCAAGGTCATTATTGGTTATTTATTTTTTCATATCTATTAATATTTGTCTTATATAGTTGTTTCCATCTATATTTGGTGCATATATATTTATGATTGTTATCTCTGCCTCTTGAATTTTTATCCTAACAGGTATGAAGTGAACTTTTTTATTTCTTTTGATCATTCATGACCGGAAGCTGACATTGTCTGTGAACAGAGAGGTTACCCCTGATTTTTTCTGGGTTACTGTTTTGTGGAGTATTGTTTTCATACTTTGATTTTTAGTCTATGAATTTCCTTCTGAGTTACATGTTTATTTTGTTTTATTTGTCTTTTTTTTCAGAACTTGGGTTTGAACTCAGGCCTTTGCTCTTGCCATGGAAGCACTTATTTCACTGAGCCATCTCTCTGATCCTAAACATGTTTATTTTAAACAGCATAGTTTGAGGTTTTATTTCTTGATGTACTTTGAGAGTCTGGTTCTTTTGATTGGTGAATGGAAGCCATTTATATTTTTGGTTATATTAATATGCTGGCTTGTCATATTATTCACATGTAGTTTGCTTCTTATTTTTTCCATCTGTTTAATTGTTTGGTTGTTTCTTTTTTTCTTTTTGATTGTGGTCATTTCTATTTCTTTCTAGAATATTTTTCAGTGCTTTTTGTCGTGTTTTTTGTTGTTTGTGAAGTTTTTTAAATTATTGTTTGTCCTGGAAGATTTGTGTCACCATTAATTTTGAAAATCGATTTTTAGCATGCATCAATTTATGCTACAAGATATATTCTTTCACGTCTTGAAATATTTCACTATAAGTCCTTCTTGCTTGATGATTGGTTTGAGAAACCTACTATGATTCTGAAGCGTTTTACATTATATATTGTCGGGCGCCCTCCCGTCCAACAGGAAAGCACTCAACACGATTTGTGCGGCGGAAAGGCTTTAATCGTTCTCCTGAGTGATGCGCCCCGAGAGAGCACAGTTCCTCTCTCCATCCCTCTTCCTGTCTCTCTGTTCGTCCTTTCGCGCGGGGCGTCTTTTTTATATTATCACACTATCCAATCAAGGGTTGATACGTGTTACAGCGCCATTGGTTACAATCTCAGGGAAGGTATCTTACATCATTATAGGCGGGTGTATAGCGACTGCGGAAGCAGGAAATGAGCGCCATCTTGGCACACTCGGTGGGAGGGGTAATCTAGCGCAGGCTTCAAGGGCTGCAGCAGGCCTCACCCAATGGTCCCTAGGAGTTTTGGTTCTGAAGCCGCGATTCGCGGCATGGGCTCTCTACAATATATGATCTGTTTCTTTTGTCTGACAGCTTTTAATATTCTCTTCGCCTTGAATTTCTGGGGTATTGATTATTGTATATCTGTGTGTAGATTTATTTTTCTTAGGTCATCAGACTTCAGTATCAATCACTTATTTTTATGTCAGATCCCTTTCCCATCCTTTGGAAATTTTCTGCTATTACTTATGAAAATAATATTTTTATGTTATTTGTTTTTACTTCTGCTTTTTTGATACTATCATTCTCATATTGTGCTTTACACCATCTTGTATTTATTGAAATGTCATTTCCTGGTTCCTTGATATTTTTAAGAAATCTTTCATTCCACATTTGCTAACTACAATGCTGCCTTTAAATTCTGAAAGCCTATCTTCTATTTCATTCAAATTTTGGAAGGGTTCATTTGAATTTTAAATTTCTGAAATATTTCTTTTAACTTGTCTTGTGTCTCTCTCTTTTTGTATTTTAGGGAAGGGTCTACATGGTGTTCAGTGTCTCACTGTGTAGATGTGACTTGTAGTGTTCCTCCTATTTACAACTTCCCAAGAGCTGAAATTACAGGTGCATACTACCATGCTCAGTCTCTAATCTGTCTTAGGTACTTTAATTATTTCCTATATTGTTCATTTAAGGTCTTCATCATTTCTTGTGCTCCATTATTTTTAACATATGTCTTATTTGGATGTGATAAACTATTCTTTCAATATATA
>NW_004525135.1:61650-94965 GCF_000260255.1 Octodon degus
CAATTTTTTCTATGAAGATATCTGGTCCTTGTCCTGTGTGGTCTGGATGTCAGATTGTATTTTGCTCCTTAGTCTTCATATTTTATGTTTTAATAAAAGCTTTTATTTTTTTTATGTTATGATCCATGTGAGTTTTGATAGAGGGTAACATTATAACTAGTATCAAAGCCTCACTAGTAAATCTCTGTTCTTCAGGGATATTTTGCTCGTGTTGGAGTTTCTGGTTTGTGTCTTTTCCAAGGTACTTCTTTCCTAAGTATTTGAAAGTGAGGTGTTGGTTTCTGTTTGGCTTTGTCCTCAGTCTTCAGCTGTAGTTGTTTGGTGACATTATTACCCTAAAGTTTTACAATATTGTTATCCAATGGAGAGCATTGATTACCACAGATATGACATCCTAGTTACAGTAGTACAATTAACAATAGTGATAGCATCTAGCAAAATTTAGAAATTGACAAACTGTGGTAGCTACTGATTTTGTGTTTTAGGTCATAGGAGCAAAGTCCATAGTTATATAACAGAATCAATCATAAACTAGGAGTTTGCATGCAAAATGTCTCAACTTGTTTGAGTAGATTTACCCTGGGTTCTTCTGGCCAAGCTGGTTGCCAAGTTGGAGATATTTCCCTTAATGCCTACCTTTCTTGTGGTGTGTGGAGATGTGTCAGAAATGCGGATTTCTCTGACCAACCTACTTACTGAATCCCAGGTACTTTCTATAGTGTAAAGGTATGAGTTAGGCACTTAGATTCCTCTAGCCATAATACATTCCCTTAGAAATCTGAGTGACTAGAGTGCCTTTGGGCTTTGTTCTCAAAACAAGGCCTTTCAAAGGAGTTTGAATTTTCATATCTTTGATTTTGAGATAGGTGTGGTCTTGCCAATAAGTAAGATGCCTTCACGTCATATTTCCTAGTGCCCTAATACAAAATATGTGACTTTTTTATAATAGCACCAATTTGTGAGGAGTAACTGAGCTGTGGCTGAGCTAGATGTGAGCAAACTCTTTCAGTTTAGAGCAAGGCCAGTCCAGCAGGTGTCTGGCCTTGACATTTTTAGCTGTTAGCTACAGCACAGATATCTCAAGGAATGGTTCATTTGCAGATTCCCAATAAAATCCTGACATTGCACTTTTGGTTCTGTTGCTTGCTTCCTCCCTTTTCACTGTGTATAATTAAAATACAGACTTTGCTGAGTTGTCTCTGCTTCTCTTTCACAGAGGTGAAGTTCCACCTTTAGAGTTTGTCCAGTTTTCTTTCTTGTTTTTTTTTTCTTAATCTTGCTTCAAACCCTCTCAGAATTCTTCTGGCTGTGTGGGTCATGACACCAAGCCATTCAGCAAACACATCTTCTGCAGATCAAACTTTACACATGCCTCCTGTAAGCAGAAGTTACAAAGTTTTCAGATCTCTTTGCACTGCTTTTTTATTAAGAAGAATCAGTAATACTGGCTAAATCCAGCTAGCAGTACTCAATTCAAAGCCTGAACAATAGGTTTCCTTGAAGCTTCCTCTGTCAAATTAATGTGCCACTTTCAAATTGGCCTGAAATAAAAATCTTATAAAATGGAAAAAATGAAGACAAGCTATTTTTCAGAATGTAACCTGAATAGTCTCTATTCTAATTCCCAAAAGAACACTCCTTCCCATCTGAAACTTCTGAATCTTCATAGAACTTGCTTTAACTGTCTATATTCCTATAAGTTTGGTGTGGTAGGCCTCAAACAGAGTTTCTCTTTAAGCTCTGATTGAAGCCTTCTAGGCTTTCTCCAGCCCAATTCTTCAAACGTTTTTGAACTTCTCACTGAAAGCAGTTCCAAAGACTTATAAATTATACAGTTAGGTAAAGTAACAGCAATGACCCCAATGCTGGTGCCAATTATTTTTCTATTAGATTTTCCATTGCAGGAACAAGATGTTGACCTACACAAACCAAGGAGGAGAGAAGTAGCTTTACTCACAGTTTCAAGTGGATCAATCCATGGTTGGCTGCTTCCAAAGCAAAAATGGAATGTTAGAATGAGTTATCAGAGGTATGTTGCTCAACAATGGCAGTGAGTAAACAAGGTGATGAGAATCTTAGGACAAGAAAACATACTTTTAGATCTCATTCCCAGTGACCCACTTTCTCCAGTTTTGGCCCACTTCCTAACAGCTCATTTAGATATAAATTCATGGAAAGATTAATCTTCTAATGAGAGGAACACCTATGTGAACCAATCACCTTTAAATGCCTCACCACTGACATAAAGAGCTGTGGGAGAAATTTTAGACATAATCTATAATAGAGGATCATAAAACAGCATGCAAATATAAAGTATATAAAATATGTTTGTAAATAATTATAAAAATATGATATATATATATATACTCAATCCAATATGCATGTAGTTATCATGTATCATAAGCAAATACAAATCAAATGAAAAAGAAAAATTAAAAAGTGTGAAATAAAGATGTAGTTAAGCAAGAATATTATTAAAATATGTTGATGGAAATCTTAACAATATATTTGGGATGTCTATGTAATGGAGGTACCTTTAATTTTTGGCTAATCTTCAGTATCTATTTACAGAAAACTAACACTAGACCTATGGCGTAGAACATGAAATTTACTATGTATAAAAGACTACTGAGCACATGAAAAGTAGCTATTATTATTATTATTATATGGTGAAATTATAATGTACCACAACATCACAATTAATATGGAAATGATAGATATATAATTCTTACTTTTGTTTGAAGAATGTTGTTAAAATTATATTTTGGGTGTATTAGATCCCAATGTATTATTAAATTTTTCATTTAAAATAACTTAGGGCTCAGGGAGATATCTCAGTAGAATAAGCACTTGCCTGACAAGTGCAGGGTCCTGAGTTCAATCCCTGGTACCACACACACACACAAAAAGCTTTAAATATATATTTTGTTTTCATTGGACAATATTATATTAGATCAAAGCACACAAATACACACCCAAATGGTAATCTACAAAAATGATACTGCCTAGTATCCACCCTATATTTTCAATGAAAAACACTAGAGATCAAAATATTAGAATTATACTGATACTATTGCATTATGTTGAGTTACTTTGAAGTGTTATATTTAATGATTAAATCATGATTTAATTGGGAATAATTTGCCAAAGTCTTCATAATTGTGCCAGGTGTAATACGGCCTGTTTATTTGCAAAAAGCTCAAACATTCGTTATGACTGTTAGTGAAAGCAAAGTTTCCTCTTCGGTTAGATCAGACTAGAGGTAAATGAAACTTCTCTGCTTGGATTCTCAGATAGGTTTTCTAAGAACATACTTCCTATCATGTACTAAAATTGATTTTTTTTTACTTTTATGCATCCACTACATTTCTCTCTCATTTTAGCAGTGCCGTAAAATCAAGATTGGATTGATTTTTATTCCAGGTGTGAGCATTAAGAAGGTTAATGTAGTTGGCACAATTTCACATATTCTTTCATATTAATTAAACCATAGGTTATCAATAAATATAGCCTCAACAATAAATATATTCTCCATACCTTGATTGGCTGAGTTTGCTTTGGAAAGGACAGACTCTTTCTGTAATATTTTTATAAAACTACAGTAGGCTAACATCAATTCTGTGCCAGATGTTGCCATATTTTTGCAATGCAGTAAAAACAGCCTAAAATAATGGTAATATATGGAGGAGGGAGAGTTGAATCAGAGATTTTGAGTTGAAAGTCTGATAGTGTTCTTAGTATTTGCCAGCTAAATTGTGCTGCTGACATTTTTTCATTATTAAAATATGTCAATTAGATTTTCTACTATTTAAAATCAAAATCATCCATACTGAATTACCCTAATGTTTTCTTTTTTACTTGTTTTTCCATTTTATTATAAAATATTTCCTGGCTATTAAGGTTTCTTTATTTTAAACTCAGAATTTTCCATCCTTTATTTCTTGCAGTGTTTCTTCTGATTTTTAATTTCCCCATCCCTTGTGTTTTGGCATATTTATGAATAATGCAATTTGTTGAAGATTCAATTGAAAGATCCCAGTCAATTATAATTGGGCATGACTATATATCAATTTTAGATCTCTCTCTCTAAATTTGCTTAGTCATGTTTGTGTATTTTTAAATTAACAATATTTTGCTTGAATGACTTTTCCATAGCTGAAGACTAACATAATACATTAAGTCGGTTTTAGAAATAACCTAATACATTATTTGATGTAATTGTTTTATTATTATGTTATTTGCTTTCAGTATAAGTAACAAGACTGATTATAATATTCATTCCCATACTTCATAAAAGTTCCCAAAGCCCAAAATTAAATTTTTCTCTGAATACGGTGGTGTTAAGCATCTGTATACTTTGAACTGCAGATATTTATTTGTATTTATTCTCACTTTCTTTTGTACAAGATCTTATATGTGCTGTCAGATCCCTCATTTTTCTTCATCTCTGGACCATAATTATTTGACTATTCCACACCATTAAACTAACACTGTTTCTACTCACAGATGACTATTCTTTTGACATTATTCTCTAGCAAACTGTGTACATATATCTTATATTGTGAATGAATTCTGACTTGGGAGTCATTTAATAGAATCACCAATGAACTTTATGATGTCTTGTGATACACATAATGCTGGCCAAGGGTAAAAATAAGTAGGGGATACTACAACTACAACTCCCCACAAAATGCTTGTGTGGGATATAGTAGCTATTTTGCATGACATAATCAGTTAACTACTTTCATGACCCATGCAGGATATTTTTTCAGATTAAAAATGCTTAAAATTAAATTACATCTTGCTTCCTTCTTCAAAAAGTTATGTCAGTTAAGAAATACAAGTGAAGACTTGAGCCAGTTAGACAAGCACAAACACTATAGTCATATATAAGGCAAACTAGATTTGTGCTAATATAGTAGTATTTGTATACAGCCATTTTGCAACAGAAATACAGCTAGTCCAAATCAGGATGAAGTGCTAATAAAAAAGATTAGATTTCATAGATTGAGTGTAAATAAAATGAATGCAAATACTTCAGTACATTTTGATGTCTGTCTATGTTACTTGGATAAAGTAAAATTATTGACATTTCTTTAATCATTCATTTTTGCTTATTAAATAAAACTAAAACAAAATATAAAATTAAATGCATTGCTTACAGTACATTACACTTTTATTAAGCAATGCTATTTTGTGGTATAATCATCACATACTTCAATACAAAGTGACTTGTAGTAACTTAAAATAAAAACATTGCATAAAAATGTTCTAAGAGCTGGTCTAAAAATAATGAAGCAAGAACATAAAGTCCTAGCCATGTGAAAAAAATATGAGGTGCAAGACTGGCTTAATAAGCCATCTGGGTTTATTCAAATACAAGGTCATTTTTGAATACCAACATTTTTTAGTCATCACCAACAAATTTGGTGATAGACTTTCATAGCCTTAAAACATTTCCAAACTAAAGGATACATTTGAAGGTCCATTATTTAAAAAGAAAAATCTGTACCTAGAAGATCTCTCTGACTTAGAATTTATAGAAATACTAAATAAGCAATTATCTTTCATAACTGTGGTTTAAACATACTCCTAGTCTACCAAGTGGGCTACTAATGAAGGAAATGTCCTGTTGTAACATGTACCTATGTATATATATTTTTTTTCACCAAAACAAGTGTAGTTAACATCAATAAAATTTTTCTTTAGCGCAATATTATCACCCCAAGCTGAAAATTTCATTGAATATCTAGAATTGGACAGTATAAAAATCAACAATTTATAAGAATAAGACATAAAATGGTAGCAGTGATGAGAATGTACAGAAAACATCAGATTCAAAATTATATTTACTGCTGAATTTCTTTTTTGTACCAAAACTCAGGATTCTTTTGCTGCCTAGGCTGGCATTTATGCTGCTGAGCTAACCCCCCAACTTTTATTTACTTCTATGGCAAGAGCCAAAGCAGCATGTCTGTGTGACAGGGAAGATTGTTAAAATGTATTTTGCATAATATATTTAAAAATCTGCTTTCAAAGTATGGTTATGGTTCATGTAAAATATTTTCATGATAGGTATGATGTTTTTGATATATGCTAGATATTTGATATGTTTTATTATATATTTTCTGTTTTCAATATAAGTAACAGGATTGATTTGAAGTCAGAGTCATGTTAGCAACATGGTGGAATATGTGTGTCATCTCTACACAAACACTAATACCACTTTTACACTAGGTTAAGTGTTTCCTGTTCAAAATATCAAGAGAAATATTATGTCTTAAACTAAAAATATCTCAAAAAGACAGATGCAAAAAAACTAAATGATTGAGAAATTTTATGGATTTAAGATACTGTCCAATAATATAAACACATTTTTAATGTCTGGAAAAAGCAGTCCAAATGCAACAAATGTGAAAATATTACACTATTTCAAAATTGATCCTTGACAGAAGATGTTATAAAAATGCCCACCTGGACTTGGATAATACTGTTTGACAAAATTCTGCATAAATAAAACAAAATGAAAGGCAAGTATTTTGACTTTCCTAATAAATTTTAAAAATTCACAAATTCTTATAGAAAAATAAATTGATTTTATGATTTCAACAATTTAAATAACAAATAAAATGAGTAACTTAGAAAAAGAGAAGTGATAGTAAGATAATTTTCTGATGGATCCTGTGTAATACTAGAATGTTAATCATTTGAACTAGTGTCACATAACAACCTTTAATAACAAAAGTGACAATAAATTATATCATTTAACAGCCATTTTTTGAAGATTGATCTATGATAACTAGTATTTTCTTTTGTATATAAGAGGCATAGGCTACTCTACAGTTAAAAATACAGATTTAAAACAAGTATGATGTCATTTATACTATGTAGTTTCCTAATCTTAGAATAATTTTTACACTCCTTTGTTACACTCTTTCAGGAATTTTCTCAATATTATCATCATCATAATCATATTTTCAGGATGATGAAGATGATCAGGATGATGATGATGATGATGATGAGGAGGAGGAGGAGGAGGAGGAGGAGGATTCTTGTGGTACTATAGGACTGCTACCAGTCAATTTGACTGGAATAAGAAATGCCTATGGTATGAATAAAGCACATATTTGGACATATCTGGCTTCATCATAGAGATGTGATTTTGAGTTCTGCATTTGCTCTATGGCCCATTCTTCTTTGATACTGTTCTTTTCATGCAGATATTTGCCTCAGTTGCTTCTGTTGTTTATTTTGAGACAGAATATAATCAAGTATCTAAATTACCCAGGATGTTGTCTCAAATGTGTAATTATCTGGCCTTACTTTCCTTGAGTCCTGGGATTGCGACATGTGCCACTGTGCCTTGCTTGAGTATTTTTTTTCTTTTTTGATGGTACCAGGGATCAAACTCAGGAACTTGTGCTTGCCAGGCTTTTATTTTTGGCTATATATATATATATAATTGTAGGGAAGGGTCTACAGGGTGTTCAGGGTCTCACTACTAGATCAGACTCAACATGATCTGCCTGTTTACAGCCTCCAAGACCTGGGATTACAGATGCACTCCACCATGCCCAGTCTCAATTGTTCTCTCACTGCACTCTGGTGGTAGGGACACTACAGCAGGCCCAGGAATCAAACCCCTGGCCCCTGTGCCTGCTTGCAGGAGGTTTAATCCACTGAACTATTTAGCCAGCCCTACAAAATATTTTAGATATAAAAATAAAGTGCTCAACTGAATTTCTTTAATTAGAAACAATACGCATTTAGGTAAAAGTGTTTATTTGATGGATTACACTATTCCCCTGGTATGTCACCGAAAAATTATAATAATTTGAATTATTGAAACATATGAAAATAATTTCCTTTATTGCTTTGCTCTATTAATAGGGTATTTTACTTCAAAAATATATCTGTAAACCAAACTTTTTATGTGATTGTTTTTTCTCAATGAGTGTTGTAATTATATTTTACTTTGCATTTTATTTCCTGTCGTATGCTAATAAATCTCTCTTGAACTTTCTAAAAGAAGGGGGCAAGAAGTATAATTTACATTCATTTGCATTATGCCCTTCTAGAAAAATGTTCCATAGTTCAATGCTAACAAACACACCTTCCTGACATTTATTCCAGAATAGTAAGTTCACTTGTACTGAGTATCTTGCTCCCTCAGTCATGCACCCCACTCCAGTAATCTTAGTTCTTCCTTAAAAATCTGGATACCAAGGTAATCATCAACTTGTTTGCTTTCTTAGGAGAGAGGAGAGGGAAAATGTTGATATTCATTATACATAAAGCTTGTATCCACACAAAGAACCAAAGTTTCTAATAACAGCTTCACACTCACAAACAGAACACTCTAAGCAACCAGACCAGCTTTGAGGGATTGAAAGAAGTCATGAAATGTTTGGAATTTTACTGCAAAAATAGTTATTATTTTATTTTACTTTTTGTATTTAGGACAAGTTGTACAGGGTTTCACTGCATAGATTGGACTTGTAGTGGTCCTTTTGTTTACAGCATCCCAAGTGCTGGGATTACAGGCACACACCAACATGCCCAGTCTCAATAGCCCTCTCAGTGTGCTCCAGGAGCAGGGCTGACAGAGCAGGCCTAGGGATCCAACTCCTAGCCCTGGACTCTGCCTAAGAAGTTTCACTGAGCTCTTTGACAGGCCCTCAAAATTAGATTTATGAAGCAACAACATATAAAAGAATTGTCAGAGATTCAGAACCCCTAACTATGCTAATTTGTGGTGTCTATCTCTAAATGAGTCAATTAAGATGAAAGTAGATCTAAATATGAAGACACACATACACACAAATAAAATAAAAATAAATCTGAAGATAATCTACCAAGACTGCCTGCAATGCAACAAGTGAAAGAACCATGACATCATGAAAGGGATGACAGTTTTTTCTGATCGTGATCTCAAAAATCAGATGCATAGTAGCCTGACAAGCAATTGAAATAAAATACTTTTTTTTATACATTATTTAAAATTCCATTTATTTTGAATATAATATAAGTGCTACCAGGGAGCTAGTGAGAGCTAATATACATTTCAAGACTCTTTTGTCCTTTTGAAAATTGCAGTGTCCAAATACAGAAAGGAGATTTTCCCTCTATACTTTGTCAAGTCTGATGATATTATCTGTGAATTATATGCAGATTTGCTAAAAGGTCTCACTGATGAAGGTTCTACAATCTGAGGTACAGGATCTCAGGACAAATCCTGAGGGCATTTCACTGACCTTCTCAGATCAAAAAGCTACAACTCTTGTTGCATAGGTCCTGCTTTACCTTGGTCTTAACCATCCAGTAGAAAAGTATGAAGTCGAAATATAAGAAATAAAGCCATGCTGTTAAGTTGAGCTGTGGGGGACTCAGGTCAATAATTTCTGACATTTCCAGTTAAATAAAAGACCCAATGCTATTATAGGCTACTGGACTCTTTTAGAATATTTTGCTGATTTTACACACCTATAATATTCAATAACGGAACTTAGAAAAAATGGGGTATACCGATGAATGTCCATTTTGTATCTGTGTATTCAAAGAGGTTGGGATAGATATATAGTTGCATTCTCTTAATGAATAGAATGATTTGTTCTAATGGTGTTTGTAAATAGGATCACAAGTCCGCATCTTGTACAGCAATTAGCCACTAAGAAGAATATATGCAGTGTATTATTTGTTGAAACTGTCCTTCCGATTTGATTTGAAACTGTCTCATTGCTATCTGTTTGTCAATAAAACTTTGAAAAAAAATGAAATAAAATACTTTAAGGAAACTGTGATGCATGAGAATACAGAAAACACAGCAAAATCAAGAAAATAACATCAGAAGAAACAACAATCCAAAGAAAGAGACTGAAGTCATGAAAAGATCTAAATAGAATCTGGTGATGAACACAATCATTGAAAAGAAAAATATTATTCAGACCATCACCAGCACACTTGATCAAAGAAGAATTAGGTTCATTCAAAAACATGTTATTTGAAATTATCTAGTCAGAGGAGAAAAAGAAAAGAAATAGGGAAAGCCTATAGAATTTATAGGGCACTATCAAGAGATGTGACATGTAGATTACAGGTTCTCAAAAAGTACAGGAGAGAAAAATTGGGGAAAAACTTATTTAAAGTAGTGTTGGTTGAAAATTTCCACTACCTTGATACATCTGGAAGTCTAGGCAAATGATGTTCATAAGTCCCCAACAAGGTTTAAATCAAAAAGAAAATTTTTGAGAAACCTTATAATCAAAGTTTTAAAAATTAAAGTGAACTATAGGACACTAAAATCATCAAGAGAAAAATATATTATTTGTCTCATACAAAGGAGTGTCTGTGAGTTCAGTAGTAAATATTTTCAGTAAAAACTTATGAGATGATGAGAGTGGGATGGTGTAGTCAAAGTACAGGAAAAATAAAAGATTAACCAAACCAGAAGTCTTTATCTGGCTTAAAATAAAAGAGAGATAAAGACATTCATTGACAAAGAAAAACAGAGAATTCATCAGGACAAAGCTCATATTTATAAAAACTGTTAAATACATCTTCAAGGTGAAATTAAATAATGTGATTTAGTGTCACAGTTACTCTTCTCTCATTGCTGGGACAAATACCTGACATCCAAAATGAAGGAAACAAAAGTGTATTTAGCTCACAGTTACTGGAGGGTTCAGTCCATACCCAGCTGGCTCCAAGGCAGAGTGGCACATGACAGAGAACAACCTTTCATGGCAGAGGCAAAGAGCAAGAGTGTAAAAGGAGTGGTTGCAGCAGCTCAAGCAGCTAGCTTCCCTTCCCTCCTTACACTGAAATGCAGATTACCTGCCCCAGGGCAGGTGCAGCATCCTCACCCAAAATAATTAATCACAAACTCCAGAAGCTGCTCCAGGACTGCATGAGACTTAAGGGGGGACACTGAGACACAAATCATCACATTCTGCCAGTGGACCCCCAAAGACTCATTCACATCCCTTTATGCAAAAGACATTGTAGTGCATCTCTGAGAATTGCCAAAGTCCCAACAATTTCAGCATTGCTGAAAAGACCAAGCCCCAAGTCTCCTCCAAGATCCAAGGCAAACTCTCAACTATGAGCCCCTGTACAAATGAAAACTTAGACACTTGCAACATTCAATGGCACAAAATAAACATTACCATTCCAAAAGGTACACACAGCAGGATACCAAGCATTGGGACCAACACAAGTCCAAAATACAGCAGAACAGACATTAAGTTCTGCAGTTCCATGTGGAACATCTGAAACAATCTGTGGTGATTTGTGAGCTCCAAAGTCCTTACATGGTTCCATACCTACAGCACTCATGGTAGCTCCCACAGCATCTGTCTTAGGCCAGCATTGCTCCCTCCTTGAGGTTTTCCTTAGATGATCCACATTCCTGGCATTTTTAAACTTCTGGAGTTTCTAATGAATAGGCTTCTCTCTCACAGTTTCACACACTGCCCTTTCAGGGGCATACCACCTGCCCTCCCAGGCCTTCTTCTAAAATTGAGGTGGAAGCCTTGTTAACCTCAGAACTCCTGCATTCTGCATGTGCCTAAAAAAACACCACGTGGATGATGTCAAGTTCTGCTTCCAGCTGAGCAGTAGCTGGGCTTCCTTCTTTCTTGGATGTAGGGGTCAAGTGCCTGAATCACTGAGCACTCTAATCCTGATTCTGAGGAATAAATTTTCCATGGTAGCATCATTCAGCAGCCTGTGTGGCCACTGCCATGATTCTGGAACATGGAGTTCTGTGGCTTTCCCCTCAAAACAAAGTTCTTGAGCTTTGCAGTTCTGAGGCTGCAAAGGGTGGAGAACTGCCACTTCCTATGATGCCCTCAGGCTATCCTGTCTGTTCTTAAGTTCCTTAATGGCAATGAAGATCCTCTCCACTCTGTCTTTGCAGTTCACAGCTTTACTGGGGCTTCCTTTCTGGCCAAACTCATATTTTAACCTTGCTTGTGGGCTCCTTGCTCTTCATTCTCAACATAAATCTTCCTAAAAGCCCTTAGAAACAACCAGGTCACTGGAACAATATTTAGTTCCTTTAAATATCTTTTTTCCAGATTGATTAGTCCACCATGCTTAAACTCACTTTCAGGCAAAGTCTCTGGACATGAGAAAAATGCAGACAACGTTTCTGCCAAATCAAAACACAAATGTTCTGGAGTCCACTAACCAATTCAGTCCTTCTTCAAAGCTGAAACCTCCCCAACCTGGTCTTTACAGGCTGACTTTATATCAGCCTTTTGGTCTCTTAAGCTCTGACCAGAATCTCCCATACAGAAGAGCTGAAGCTGTTCTAGCTCTTCATAAGTAGGCAACATCTCAGAATCTTTCCTATCTTTCCCTATAAACCATTCCCAAAAGCTTGTAATCCACATGGTCAGGGTGAACCACAGCAAGGACCCTCCCCTCACTCCTGTGGTACCAAATTCTGTCTTAGTTATTCTTCTGTCATTGCTGGGAAATATACCTGACACTCAAAATGAAGGAAGGAAAAGTTTATTTAGCTCACAGTTACTGGAGGGTCCAATTCATACTCATTTGGCTCCAGGACAGAATGGCACATGGCAGAGAACAACCTTTCATGGCAGAGGCAAAGAGCATGAGTTCAAAAGGAGGGGTAGTAGCTGCTCAAGCAGATGGCTTCTCTTCCCCCTTACATTGAAATGTAAATTACCTGCCCCAGGGCAGGTGCAGCACCCACACCTACAATAATCAATTGCAAACTCCAGAAGCTGCCCCAAGACTGCATGAGGTTTTGAGGGGACAAATAGACACAAATCATAACATTTAGTAACTTAAAATTATTTCAAATTAGAAAATATTTCAGTAAAAGTACTTATTTTGTAAAATTGATAATTTTCTTGTTCTGCTTCAGTAATATATAAATTATTTTACCTCAGTTCTAGAAGGTAAAAAGCAAGTATATTGAAAATAAATAAATAGAAGGAAGAACCCTGAAGGACAAAATCCCAGGAACTATGCAGTCCCAACACTGCCAAGTGGGTGGCACTGCCCCATTGTGACTGGAATTGGGGCATCTTACATTGGTCTCACTCCCTAGTCTGTACTTTTCACCCACCAGGTGATACCACTGGATGCTCACAAAGATGCCCCTTTCCAAGTTGTACCAAAAACCTCAAGGTGGAAATGCTTCCCACTTCCCATCCATTCAGTCTGCCTGGGTCAGTAGGTAATTAGTTTCCTGAGTGCACTAGCTCTGCTCCTTGCTCACACATCAGAATAGCTATGGGTTTTAAGACACAGATTATTATTGTTTTAAGGGATATGAGTAATCCAAGAACTGAAAAACGAGTTTTGCACTTATCAGAAAAAGACTCCAGGGTGAAAGCTGAGAGATCTGGAAGCCTCACTGACTTGGGAAGTGCCTGATCACTGGGTGAGGTATTAGAGTTCTGCCATCCTGAGGCAATTCCCTGCCTGGTATTGAGCAGAAGAGTAAGTGGGGATAAGGGCAGGGCCCTTACATCCAGCCTTTTATGCTAATAGGGTCCAGGGTCTTCTGCACCCATCTCAGATTCTCCAGGCCCTTGGTTTCTTCCCATCTAATTTCTGGAGGAACTTCAAAGACAGCAAGGGGAGGAGTCTTGGACATCTGAGAGAGATACCTAGTGTTGCTTAAGTAGAGTGAAAGCTACCTCTTTTCCTTCCTATGTGTGGCTTTGAACTGGACAGGGGACAAGTCCAGGATGGCCAGGATCTTTGCTGAAACTTCCCCTAATCCAGTTTTCTCTGCACAGTTTGGTGAACAACTCTTCAGCCCTGCATTTTCTCCAATTTCTTTTCCTTTTTTTGTATTTAGGACAGGGTGTACAGGGTGTGCAGCATCTCATTGCATAGATCAGACTCATATTGATTTTCCTGTTTACAGTCTTGCAAGTGCTGGGATTAGTGGCAGATGCCAACATGCACAGTCACAATAGTCATCTCAGCACATCCCAGGGGCTGGGCCAAAGGACAGACCTACTGTCACTTGTGTCTGCCTAATCAGGTGATTTAATCCACTGTGCTATTTGGCTGGCCCTCTACTTTCATTAATAGGAAAACCTCAGTCAGCATAGGGCCCTGGGTGTTGTAGTGAGTTTTCCTGCTGAGGCCAATCTGGGGCTCTAACTCTACTCACATTTTCCTAGAGTGTAGTGAAACCAGGAGAAATTCAACAGCATTGCATCCCAGGACACTCACAGCCTCTGGGGCAGTTCACCCAGCCATAAGTGAGTATAGATAAATCTCTTCTCCATAGGACCATAAGCCTTGCTCAAGCAATGTGTAGTTAAGAGCTGGAAAACTTGAGACCTACTCAAAATTCCCCAAGAGCCACAGACTGGTTTTTAAGTCCAGGGACTCCAGAACACCAATTTGGAAGAACACACTGGAAATGTTGGCTATTGCAGTCTGGTTGTAGAGTGGGAAGCCATCCTCAGCAGAGCAGACTGTTGTTCCTTGTGACTCTGCTTTCAGTATCCCAGGGATCAAGATACTTCTAGTTTTCTGAGGCTTGTCTCCCTGTGTGTGAGACCACAACAGCCTAGGGAATATAGCATGGGTCATATGTGGTCTGTGGCCCTGGTTGGGCCTCAGCACAAAAGAACTTGTCAAGTTTTTCTTCTGAGGCTATAAATTAGAAAAGGTGCTTGTAGAAGAAATGGACAGAAGGCCTGCAATGGGACGGCCTTCTCTTCAGCCATTCTGTGTGGTCACAACCCACTTTAAGCCTCATCATGAAAAGCCTCAGTGCCTGTCTGCTGATACCTGTGCCTACACTTGGCTGTACAGAGCCCATAACCTGAGCATGGCACAGGGACATAGAAAAGCAACAGGTTTAAGGTTTAGACCCTGAAAGACCCTCAGCTCCAATGCTCTCACCTATGAAACAAATGTCACTGCCTGATTTATAGTACCTGGGAAGACTATAGGTATTGTTCAAGGCAAGCCAATAACCTTGAGAGACTCTTATGAGCCTACATAACATGAGACCCATCAATGCCAGTCCAGTGCAAAGCAGGCCAGGGCAGAGAAGCATACACGGTTCACACTGCTCCCATGTCAAAAGAATCTTTCCACAGACCTGCCCTGGGCTGCCTGCAGCCAGATTACAAGTGATGCTAGGACTTGGGATCACAGAGACCAAAGACTCCCAGGGAATGGGGAAGTTCTTACTGGGTAGGCATCCAGGGCAGCTGGGGCACCAATGGCCTTGACACAGGGTGAGGTCTTCCTAGAACTGCCCAGTTCCTTGGCAGAATCAGTGGGACCCACTTATGGCAGGAGGTCTTCACTAGGCAGTGCGGAGTCCACTGGAGCTGGAGTACTAATTGTGACTCCCTTCCTCCTCTCAGAACTTTGTTCTTCCACATCTGCTCTGAGAATATCTTCCCCCTTGGGCAGCAAGGGACACTAGCCCAGCTTGGACTCAGCAGCACCAAGGCCATGGCCTGTTCGCCAAACTGGCCTCTGTACCACAATTTCCCCTAGTGCACTGTACAGGCACAGTTGTCAAGGGAGCCACAGTTGGCTGTCTTCCACAGCTCAGAAATCCTAGTAGGGGTCTTCAGTGCAGATGCTGCCAGGACTCCTCCCCAAGACTACCTAGGCTCTGGCTACTGCAGGCCACTCTTGTGCCAACAATGTCCTTGGTACAGGGTAGTCTTTTTGCATGAAATTTGACCCAGACTCGTTGGTACTCTGGGCTTTCTCTTACTCTCCTCTTCACTGCCTGTACTGGCAGGATGGGCTTGCACTGCCATAGGATGGTGCACGTAAGCACAAGACTATGGATGAGTGGGAATAGTTAAGGATTAAGATTTAGCCTTCCAGGAAGCAGTGACGTCTGAAGGACAAGAGCATCGTCCAAGTAAAGAGGGAGAGCTCAGCAGTACTCCTGGAAATAGAGAAAAGAAAGCTCAGAAAGCGCTGGCTATTTTTACAACTCAACAATATCTTTTTCAAAACTTCAGAAATTTCTCATTTGAAATGTAACCACCAAGATATGCAGCAATTGTTTTTCCTCAATGTTTGCAGGCGTTTGGGAGTCTAACTTTGGTAGGTACCTTGTTTTAAGTTATAAAACTACCTCCTGTGATAACGTTCTGAGAAGATTAATTTCCTTTGGAAAAAAATGATAAACTCAAATGGCCTATGAATTCCTTGTAAAGTCCTCCAACACTTTCTCAGTACCTTATTTACCCCAGTGCTTAAAAGCCCTCTCACCTTTTGTTTAAATATCACTGACTGTGGGCTGAGTTGTGACTTTTTTTCCCTATATGAAAGTCTTTCATAAATAAAATATCTTCACCTATCTAATCATGTGCAGTGAAATTTGTACTTTTACACTACTTAGTACAATTGTTGAGAAGAATAAATGACATAATACGCAAAAGAGCATCCAACTGAAGACCATAACCATACATAAAACGAATCAGATTTACATGTGTATATACCATACATGCTCTCTAGTGTGAGATGCTAAATAAGTAAATAGGACCCAAAATACATAATATATATGGTGAACTGGGGAACAACTGATGGAAAAAAAAACTGATGGGGAAGGGGAAAGAAAGAAAGGTTAAAAAAGAAAAGGCCAGGCAAATAGCTCAGCGAATTAAAGCCCCTGCAAGCAGGTGTAAGGGCCAGGAGTTCAATTCCTTGGCCTGCTATGCTGGCTCCACACCCAGGGCACATGGAGATAGCAATTGAGAATGGGCTTGATGGTGCATGCCTGTAATCCCAGCTCTTGGCAGGCTGTTACAGGTGAATCACTATGGGTCCAATATACTAGTGAGACCCTGAACACCCTGCAGACCTTTTCCTAAAAATACAAATAAAAGGAGGGGGAGATACACAGCTTAACAAATATATTGCTATTTTTAGTTCACTGAGAAAAATATTTGTAATAATACTATACAGTTTTGGACAATATCTCATACATATATCATATACCCTGTGTAAATACTCTGAAGATAACAATAAGCTATGTATTAATTATGGTTACTCTCCTACTATTTTCCTTTGGAATGTTGTTTTACTTCTTTTGCTTTACTTTTTAAAGTGAAAAAGTAGCCAAATCAGTGCTTGGTGAATATTAAGTATACAATAAATATCAGTTGTTTTAAATATCACAATTGATTTGACACTTTCATATTAAGTGACATTCTATTCATCTCTAATACAGTGCTGAATTAAAACTACTATATATTTACACTTCCAAAATTCCTTAAACAGTTCCATAGGTTATTTTTCCAGAATAATTGCATATGTATATTTTCAAATATAGCAGAAAATCAAGGTATAATTATCAAATTTCAAGAAACTCTTTTTTAAGGGAAATCCTCTAAAGCTGGTCACATAAAATTAATTGAGTGTGTGAGACCTTCTGCGCACCCACCAGCCCCATCCAGCATGAGCCCGGGTCCTTCCAGGCCTGGCACAGGCATAGCTTGTTTGAGACAATCCTTGCACCCTTGCCAGATCCTTTTCCAGCCAGAGCCCAGGCCTGACTTGCTGCAGCAGGAAAAAGAAGCTGAGAAGTGAAGGCAGAACTAAGCCAGGCACATGTGGAGGAGTACAAACTTGGTAGATATGGACCGGGTAAGTTGAGACACTTTGCTAGCCTCACATCTATGAAAGTATGCTCCTTCTTTCTGTCTTGACCAAGATAGGGGGAAAAGGTAACCGGGGAGAACTAATTTGCCTTGAAGACCCCAGGTACATCAAGAGGAAGTGTTCAGACAGAACTTAAGGGAACTAACTTAAATAAAAATTCTCAATTTAATGTCAGTTTAGCTATACAGATATAAGACTTGCTCTTAAGGTCTAAAATACCAACCCAATAGTTACAAAAGTTTCTCAGCTGCTAAGTATCATTACACAATATTAGTGTTCCTAATTGTTGTTCTGCAAATACAAAACTGTAACTGTCTTAAAAACATAATGACTCTGAGGTAAGAATTTTAGTGCTAAGGCAATAACTGCAGCAAAGCTCTACACAAAAGGTAAGAGGACAGTGCCATATAAAAAAAGAGAAAGTGTAAAATGCATTCTCAGGCCCTAAGCCCACCCAAAACAAATGCAGGAGACACTAGCATAGAAGAAATTTGGAATCACACAGGTGAAATCTCTGAGTTAATAGTGTATGAAGTAAAGAAACAACTGCAGAAAGGTATAGAGTAAATCAGATTAGAAATAATCTCTGAATTAAAACAAGATAACTATAGTGAAAGAAATAGTAAGTAATTCTTAAAAAAATGATGATAAAAATATAGAGGGGAATAGAAAAATGAAGGAATCCTTGAATGAAAAATTTGGGAAAGAAATAGAGACCAGGAAACAGATTCAAAGGGATATACAGGAAAATTAAACCACAATTTCAAGAATGCAAAACCATTTGAATGAAAGTGAAGATAGATTTTCAGATCTTGAAGACACCACTGCAGATAGGGAAAAGTTAAAAAAAAGATCATAACAGTATACAGATATATTTTAAAAAATAATGATGGTGCTCTAGTTCATTGACATGATGAAACTGTAGATTAGCCTTACAAGTTACAAATGGAAATTATTCGTGGGCTCTGAATAAGATACTTGAGAACGATAGGAAGTTATCATGTTGGACTATGATTTCTTGTTGAGATTCATTTCTTCTAAATGCATTACTATCTATTCCCTCTTCAGTCTTTATTCTGGATTTATGAATTTTAAGTTCATAGTGTCAGTGATAAAAACAAATCACAAAATGCTTAACTTCTGTATCTTTTTAATAAAAGATGTACATTACTTTGGTAAGACAAAGAAATAAGATGTAGGAAAAAATAATTCCACATCTGAAAGATGATGCAGAGAAGACTAATGTAAGACTAATAGGCAAGAACAAGAAAGAAGGAGACAACACAAATGGTACAAAAAGAATATAGGCAGAAATCATAGCAGAAAACTTCCCAAATATGGGGAAACAATGTGACATTCAGTTAAATGAAGTGTATACAACTCCAAATAACATCAATCCAATTAAAACCACACCCAGACATATAATAGTCAAGATCCCAAATTTCAACACAAGAACAATACACTAAAATCCACTAGAGAAAAGAAAGAGATAATATTTAAAGAAAAACCCATTAGAATAATGGCAGATTTCACTTCACAAACTATCAAGTCAAGAAGACCATGGAGCAAAGTACCTCAAGTCCTTGAAAAAAACAAGTATAAATCCAAACTTCTATAAACTTCAAAACTTTTTCAAATTTGATGGAGAAGTGAAATACTTCCAAGAAAAGAGCAATTAAAGAATTTCATGATGACAAAGCAAACAAACACAGACAAATTAAAGATAATTTAAAGAGGAACAAAAATGACCACAACTCCCAGAATGAGAACAGACAAAACACACCAAATAGGGAAAAAAACTCAAAACAAGAATAAAAGGGATGTACAACCTGTAAATAAGATGTCAGTCATAAGTCAATACATTTCCATTATAACCGTCAATGTAAATGGACTCAATTCACCAATTAAAAGAAACAGACTGGTACAGTGGATTAGGAAACAAAATCTACCAATATGCTGTATAAAAGAAACACACTTAACTCATAAAGAAATTCATAAATTGAAAGTCAAAGGGTGGAAAACAATACTTCATGTCTCTGTACCAAAGAGAAACGCATGAGTAACAATCGTGTTTGCAGAAAGTCTCAACTTCAAACCAAGAAAGATCAAATGAAATAAAAGAGGCCATTACACACTGACTTGGGAAAAAATTCAAGAGGAAAGGGTAACACTCATAAAAATGTATGCACCAAACACAGGAGGAACCAACTATCTAAGACAAGCTTTAATGGACACAAAAAATCTAATATCCAGTAACACATTCTTAACAGGAGACAATAACATCCCTTATCCCAAAACAATGTCAAGAAGACAAAAAAAAAGAAAGAAAGAAAAAAGAAAAAGAAAGAAAGAAGAAAGAAAGAAAGAAAGAAAGAAAGAAAGAAAGAAAGAAAGAAAGAAAGAAGCAGCAGAACTGAAACAGAGCTTTGAACAAATGGACTTAGTGGATATATACAGAGTGTTCCACCCAACCATATCTGAATAAACATTTTTTTTCAGCTGCACATGGGCCATTTTCTAAAATACACCGATTATTAGTCCATATTTAATGTTTAAGTATATGCTAGAAAAGAGAAATTATCCCATGAATATTATCTGACCATAGTGCAATGAAACTGGAAATAAATGACAAATGAAACCATAAAAAATCCATAAAAATTGGAAATTTAACAACACCCTTCTCAAAAACCATGGGTCATAGATGAATTTAAGCAAGAAATTAAACAATATCTACATTTCACTGAAATTTATGAACAATAATTGAAATTAATGGAATGCAATGAAACAAGCCTTAAGGGAAATTTATAGCAGTGAACTCAGACATCAGGAAAACAGAAAGGGAAGAAATATATGTCTTCATTCTGCACCTCAAACATCTAGAAAAAGAAGAAGAAAACAAAACCAAAGACCAAAGACGGGAGGAAATTATAACGGTTAGAACAGAAATTGACAAATAACACAACTCAAAGAATTAATGAAATAAACAGCTGGTTCTTTGAAAGATTAAATAAAATTGATAAGCTCCAGCTAACCTCATCAAAAAGAGGAAGAAAAAAAATCTCAAATTCAAGCAATAAGGAATGAAAATTTTGAAACTACAACAGAAACTGTGGAAATCCAGAAAATCATTAATAGCTCCTTGGAGAATCTGTACTCCTAAAGAATTGAAGACACAGAAGAAATGGACAGATTCCTAGAATGGTACACATTACCAAACCTGCATCAAGAAGATATAAGAACTGTCAATAACACAATAACAGTCAATGGAATTGGAAATGTAACAAAAAAGTTATTGATAAAGAAATCTCTCAATCCTCATTGAGTCACAGCTGAATTCTAAAAGAAAGTAACAGAACACACAATGCCAATGCTCCTCAAACTATTCAAGGAAATTCAAAAGGAAACAATCCTCCCAAAATCATTCCTGGAGGCAAGAATTATACTGATGCCAAAACCAGAGAAAGAGACAACTAAGAGAGAACTACAGGGCAATCTCCCTCATAAGCATAGATGGAAATATCCTCAATAAAATCCTAGGAAATAGAATATAACAAATCATCAAGAAGATTATACACAATGAACATATAGGATTCATCCTAGGGATGCAAGCATGGTTCAATATACACAAATAAATACATGTAATAGACGATATCAATAGAGCCAAATTCAAAACCACATGATCATCTTAATTCATTCAGAAAAGGTTTCTGACAAAGTCCAACACACATTCATGTACAAAGTCCTAAAGAAAATTGGAATAGTTTCTCCCTCAATCTGATAAAAGTCATCTATGACAACCCAAAGACTAACATAATTCTAAATCAGGAAAATCTGAAACATTTTACTCTCAGATCTGGTACAAGACAAGGATGTCCTCTATCACCACTCCTATTCAATCTAATTCTGGAATCAATAGCTAGAACAATTAGACAAGACAGAGGAATAAAAGGAATAAGAATAGGTAAAGAAGAAGTAAAGTGATCATTATTTGCAGATGACACAATACTTTACTTGGAAGACCAAAAAAACTCCACCAAGAAGCTACTAGAATTAATACACAAATTCAGTAACAGCAGGATATAAATTCAAAACCCAAAAGTCAATAGCATTCCTCTACACAGATAACAAACACACTGAGAGGGAAATTATGGAAACAATACGTTTTACACTAACACCATGGAAATTGATAATACTTGGGAATTGATCTAACTAAAGAAGTCAAAGATCTATTCAGTGAAAATTGCATATTCTGTAAAAAGATAATAACAAAATTCAGAAAATAGAAAGATATTTCCTCCTCATGTATAGGAAGGACCAACATCATAAAGATGGCCATACTCCCAAAATTTTATTATATATTTAATCCCATCTCTATCAAAATGCCACCAACATACCTCAAAGATCTAGAGAAAACATTCTTAAAAATTTATTTTGAACCTCAAAAGACCTTAAATAGCAAAGGAAATCCTAAGCAACAAAGGAAAAGCAGGAAGTATTACAATTGCTGACTTGAAATTATGCCACAAGCTACTGTGATAAAATCAACAAAATATTGGCAACAAAACAGACCTGAAGTTCAATGGAATAGATTAGAAGAAGTAGATGCAACTACAAAACCTCTCAGCCACCTTATCTTTGACAAAGCCAAGCATGCTTACTGGAAGAAAGCTAGCCTCTTTAATAAATGGTGATGGAAAAAGTGACTCCCTACATGCCAAAAAATAAAATTGAACCAGGTCTATCACCATGCACTAAACTAAAGTCAAAACGATTCAAACACCTCAACATTAAAACATAAACACTAAATCTCCTGTAAGAGAAAGTTGGAGGAAACCTTGACAAATGGGTAAGCAAGCATTTCATGAACAAAAATCATGGGAAATACTTGAAAGAATAACCAACTGGGTCCTCTTCTTATTGAGAAGATTTTGAGTGTGAAAATAAATCACTACCAGAATGAAAAGAGAACCCACAAATTTGGAAGAAACCTTAACTAATAAGCACTCAGACAAAGGTCTTTTATATAGAATTTATAAAAACTAAAAGAACATTAGAGCCTAGAAGTTAAAAACCCAATCCAGAAATGGGCATCTGAGATGAACATATACTTCTCAGAGGAAGAAACACAAGAATCTAATAAATATATGATAAAATTCTCCACATCACTAGCCATTCAAGAAATGCAAATTCAAACAAGCTTGGGACCCCAGAAAGAGTGGTTATTGTAAATAAATCAACCAAAAACAAATGTTGGAGAAGCTGTGGGAAAAAAGGAGCCCTTCTACAGTGCTGGTGGAAATACAGACTGGTTCAACAACTATGGAAATCAAAGTGGAGACTCCTCAAAAAAATGAAACTGGAAACCCCATTCAATTCAGCTATCCCCTTTCTGGGAATTTTCCCCAAACTACTGGAAACACCATATCATATTGATATATGTGCGACTATGTTTATAACAGCCCAATTTATGATAGCGCAAACTTGAAAATAACCAAAATGTCCATCACGTGATGTACGGATAAATAAGATGTGATATTTTCATACAATGGAGTATTACTCAGCTATAAAGAATATTAAACTTGAGGCCTTCATATATAAGTGGATGTAACTTGAAAGCATACTCATAAGTAAAATAAACCAGACCCTTATGTGCAAATATCATATAGTCTCCCTAGTGTAAGAACTCAAGGTATCAAATAAAAATTGAATGGTATAACACAGTTAAATGGAAAGTTAAAACTTCAGGATTCATCAAGGAAGAGAGAGAAAGTAGAAATGTTAGGAAATATAGCAAGGGCAATGTGATATGTTTATATAAACAATGTGGTTAAGGAAATTGTTCTAAGAATCTCCATCAGGTTTTTGAAAATACTAGTTAATATATTCTCACCCTGACCAACTCTATATGCTGACATCTGTGAAATAAGCAAAGCACATATGGATAGCAGTGTGCAACACTAAAACCACGGTTGAGGGCCAGCCAAATAGCTCAGAGGATTAAAGCACCTGCAAGCAGGTGCAGGTTTCCAGGTTTTGACTCCTCGGCCTGCCATGTCAGCCCTGCCCCCAGGAATGCTGAGACTGCAATTGAGCCTGGGCATAGTGGTGCATGCCTGTAATCCTAGCTCTTGGCAAGCTGTAAACAGGCAGATCACTATGAGTCTGATCTACTAGTGAGACTGTGATCACCCTGTAGATCCTTACCTAAAATACAATAAATTAAATAAAACCATGTTTGAAATACCTACCGTTTTGGTGTTCTAAATGCCTACTACTTCTAACCGTATGTCAGCTAGTACTATAGTCTCTTTAAAGTAAATATTCATAAAAATGTTAAGAAAAGAAATCAAGAGACAAGAAAGAAAAGTCATGGGATTTTCCTGCTACAATGTTATATATGGTTTGAATTCCAAGTTTCTGTGTAAAAGTGCTTAATTGATTATTTTTTACATTGTATAGGAATTTAAATTTGAGAATATCCATAGCTGTTGGAAAATACGTTTCCTGTCATGTCTAAGGTGTTTGATACTGAGACAGATAGTGTTGCTAAGCTCAAGTGCCACTGTTACACAGTAATAATATCACTAGGCTTCTCTTCTGGATGGTTAACAACTAAAGTTAGCAAAACAAAAAATCAGAGAGAAAGAAGGGTTACAAGGATAACCAATATTTTGGCCCTGTCCCTTCAAGGTCAGTGAGGACTCAGGATGTAAAAGAACCTGTGCTGTGACATCCTCTAACTCAGTGGTTTTCCACATTTTCAGTTCAAGAGACTATGGAGCCACAGAGGAAAGTGATTAATGATGTAGAGTGTGCCTAAGGAGAGTCACCTAGAGAGAAAAAAATATCTCTCATCCTTTCACACAGAATAAATTGATCAACTAATGGCTGTGATTCATCAAGATGGCTGACACATACAAAAGATCTAAAAGCTGATCTACATGGTTTCAGGGTAAATCCTGAGCAGATATGACTGACCTTGTCAGATACAATAGTTACATTTTTTGTTTTATACGTCTTAATTTAATTTGGTCTTAACCATCCAGCAGAAAAGTATATACATGATGTATAAAAATATTGCCATATTAATATGCTGAGCTGTAAATGCTCAAGTCAACAACTTCTTTTCTTTTCTTTATTTATTTATTGAGAACTGGGGATTGAACTCAGGCCCTTGTGCTTGCCAGGCAAGCATTTATTCTACTGAGCTATCTCCCTGGCCCATCAACTTCTGACAGTTGTCAACTCTGCTGATAACACATAACTATTATTAACTATTGGATTATATTGTGATATTCTTCTGAAATCAGGTACCTACAACATTTAAACTGGCGTCAATTGTGAAAAGGTCCTTTAAAGACTTCTACAAATACAGCTTCTTTAACAGCAATGGAAAACCCATCTCTGACAAAACAAATAAACAAAAAAGAGGATATAAATCAAAATCACTTGTTAGTATATATATATATATATATATATATATATATGCACACAAATTTTTAGGATACATATGCAACTACTTTCTCTTAGTTCAATGAGAAGAAAGATTTTTACTAATAATATTTGACAAGAGATCATGTATGCATCTTGTACTGTGAATAACTAGTACAAAGACAATAGTATGCAATGTATTAACTAATGTAACTATCCTACTAACATATTTTTGGGGGTTTTATTTTGTTGTTGTTCTTGTTTTAGATTCTTTTTTTTTTGCAGAACTAGGGCTTGAACTCTGGCCCTTTCACTTGCCAGAGATGTACTTATTCTACTGAGCTATCTCCCCAGCCCTTACACAGGGTCCTGTTTTGAAACTGTCTCATTGCTATTTCTTTCTCATTAAAGTTAAAAAAATTAGAAAAAAGAAATGATAACATTATTCAGTACAACAACCATTGTCGAATACCTTTTACTTTGTTTAATGAAAATTTTATGCATAGGCCAGACAAATAGCTCAGGCCCCTGCAAGCAGGTGCAGGGGTCAAGGGTTGGATCTCTGGGCCTGCAGTGCAGGCCCCACCCATGGGGAGCATTGAGAAGTCCATTGAGATGGGAGTGGTGGTGTGCTCATGCAATCCCAGAATTTGGGAGGCTGTAAACAGGAGAATCACTATGCGTCTCATCTATTATTGGCCCCTGAACACCCTGCAGACCCTTCTCCCCAACAAAAATAAAAAAATAAAATTAAAAAATAAATCAAAGAAATTAATTGAGCAAAGAGAAGATGCAATTTGACTTAAACTGAATTCCTAAGTACTACATGAACTACATCACCTCTAGTTTTATTTGTTTTATATATCTTAGTTTCAGGTGTATTCATCTGACAAGTAAAAGGATCAAGAGATTCTTTTATTAAAACAACTAAAGTCTGTGCAAATATTTGTCATCAGGTAGAAGTCTTAGAAATTTGTCCTTAACAATCTTGCTACATATTCTGATGAATATTAAATTTACTGATGTGCAAAAACATCTGGGAAGATATGAGAAGGAACACTGCACTTGCAATACACTAGCATCAGTGGAAGAAAAAGATTTTCACAGGCCTAATAATGGAAGAATACATGATTGTAAAAGAAGGCAATGATCAAAGTAACTGTGTTACTAGATTATTGATTTAATTTACAAATATTTAATGGAAAAAGTATTGATATTATGATCAAAAATTAGGCAGAATTAAGTGTCTTATTAAAATCAAGATTGTATGTATCAATATGATCTATCCCATAGTTAACTATGACTATTCTCTATACCTTATGACTGAGACAGTAATCATGTGTGGTATAGCTTACGTCCCCTGAAAATTTAACTTTTTGAAAATGAAAAAATGTTTTATAATTACTAACTTTGAAATATCATCTTGTAAAGAGTGTAATGACTCAACATTTGTAAACAGTGTTCTGTCCATCTGAGGGTGGTTGCTGAAATCACTGCTACCTGTTCACTCATCACAGGCATTATCTTCTGAAGACAATTCTAATATGAAATGTTCCTTATAAAATAATAATAATGTGACAATAAAAATTATCTTGAGTTCTAATAGTTACTTTACCAACAAGCTGAATACGTAAATTATCTCTTAATAGGTACAGTAATGGGAAAGCATTTGTGAATGGTGCTTCTAGAATTAAATAAATGGTGATAATTGGTAGGAGCTTGAGATGGTTGTGAAAATATTACTTTGGAGAACTATAATAATTTTCAGTTATACTGAGAGCATTTGGCTTTTCAGTGAAATGTAATAACATTAATTATTAATTATTCAGTGGTTGTTTGTTATGCACTAAGCATTGATCAAAATTTCTTAGATGCATTAACTCAGTGAATCCTAATAAAAATCCTATAAGGTGGTATGTTTTATTTCATACCAGAGAAATATGAGGAATGTAGATGTTGAAAAATTATCCAATGCAATAGGAAATAAGAGAAGCAAGATATAAACTCAAAAATCTGGTGCCTTTGTCCTTTTAATTTAGCTCAATAATACAATATCTTGACAGTACTGTAATACAAATATCAGGATTAAATATAGGAGTTGCAAATAAACAAAGGGTTTACCACTGTTCTTCTAAGGATATACAGAAGGAGACTCAGGCCAAAAAGACCACAGTAGAGCCATAATAGTAGTGAGTCATGGGATAGAAAGAAGACATGATTAATAGACTGAACAGAAGTACAGAAAGATAAAGTATGAAAAAATATTAGAAGACATTGGAATGATACCTATAAAGTAAATGTTATTATCTATTATTGCCATGTTTGCATAGTTGACTACTGGTAAGAGACTTTTCTGGTAATGGGTCATTGCTTTATATTTTTAAAGGTATGATGGGATAAGAAATAAGAGCAAAGCTTCTATTATGATACTAAATTCTTTGAATCATACAAAGATGATCTGGGTATGATACAGATATAGTGTTTTAGGGAGCAATTACATTAACAGTGAGATATAAAAAATAGCCTGAATCTGAGGTTACTCGTACAGTTTCCTCTTATCTGACATTCCTAGGTAAGTACTTGAAGAAAGATTGTTGCTACAATATATATTTTTAGAAATATACATGAATTGAAAATAGTAATTTTACTTTAGAGAAAATCAATTCTAAAAGATTACTGTCCCCCTAAAGAGTTGACATCACTGCTTCCCCTGATTTCCTGATGATTTCATTGTTTTAATGACCAATAATATTAGCATGTAGCATTCCAATCTTAGCTTTTCCTTTAAATACTATATCTATTTGTAGGTTTTTATCTAATGTGTGCAGTGAGTAGGAGCTCAAGGTTGTTATGTAAATTCTGCTTTGAAGGATCCATAGTGACTTTCAGTTGTCATTATTGATTCTAATTTCTTTGAGGCTTATAACAATAATTTTTATTTAGTGATTGAGGGAATTTCTTTTATATTTCACCCACATCAAATTCTTCCTTGAACATAAAATGTCAGCAAGTACTGGTGACAGGTACCTATAATCCAAGTCACTCTGGAGGCTCTGCAGGAGAATGACAAATGCCAGTCATGCCTGGACAACTGAGAAAGAATAAGCCTCATAATAAACAAAAAAGGGCAGGGGATCAATGTAAATTACTGTCAAAAAAAGGAAAATGTCTATCAGTACATATAGCATTAGGAGTCTCTTGCAACTTGTTGACCACTTCTATCTTTTCCTTCCAGACATCATCAATGAAGTTTGGTGTCATTGACTTTACACGGATAATTGAGTTAATTGAATAATGATTAGTTTATAGACATGGAGTAATGATAAATCTCAACTGTAAAGCATTGTTACTGAATCATCAAATATATATATATATATATATATATATATATATATATATATTGTGTGTGTGTGTGTGTGTGTGGTATTGGGGATTGAAGTCAGGACCTTGCACTTGCTATCCAGGCTCTTAAGTCATTCAGCTACAGTCCCCAGGCCTTAATGCTATATTATAATGCTTAATAATATACTATTTACTATATTATTTACTATACAGCTGATGTTGTTTAATGAGCCATGTAAATTTTTACTTATTTTATCTGTGCAATAACAAAACATTACTGTTTATATTATGCCCCTCTCAAAGGCAACAACATTGAGCATAAAGGGAGTTAAGTATACCACCTAAAGTTAAACAGCTGCCAGATGGCAGAGGTGTGATTTGAGCCCAGGCACTCAGGTGTTGGAATACATACTATGAAACACTATATGATAGCATATATCTCACATTAAAAAATCAAGAAACAGAGGTCTTGGAACAGTCATAGGGTAACAGGATTTTAAGACTTCCCTTCCTGAAAAATATAATCTCTTCTTTTGTCTTGCAGAAAATTTTTCCAGCAATGCATTATAACCACAGTTCCTGCTAAACCTCAGATTTTATATCTATATATAATTCTGAACCCTCCAAATGTTATAATAGGATCTAATTCCATGTAGCTACAGGGGTGTGATTTAAATTCTAAATATTTTAATGAACCCATATTTTCTTTCCTTTTCTAACTTACAGGGGGCAATTACAATTTCATAGGGGTTCAAGTAAATGTGCATTTTATAAAGTCATTAGATACAGTAAATTGCTTAAGGAAACAATTGAATAGGTGAGGGAGAAATGCCAGAGTGCTAAGCTTCTGCTATTCAAGTTCTCCAGAACAAATATCAGATTTTGGAAACAACAACATGGAGAGAAATCAAAGGCATTCCAAACCACAGGAGATCCACAGGGGAACTGCCAGAAGTGAAAAAGATTATAGGATTTTCTGATTCTTCAGAAAAGCCTCACATCTGTAAACCAGAGATCATGTAGTGACCCTGGAGTGGCTGAGTGTCTGAACTGATGGACAGTGAGTCAGCAAAAGCAACTTCACTCCTCAATAGGAGACAGAGTTGACTTAAATCTGGAGAGTCCTATGCAGTAAGAAGCAGCAGTGAGAACGTGATACACTTTTATGAGTGGTGCACCCCAGAATCATGCCATGGTCAGGAAACCAGCATGGAATAGCCCTGCACCCAGTCATACAGAGTAATGGTTTGTGGTTGGGACCACCATTTTATGCCAAGGTGCTCCTGGCTCAGATTTGAGGAACAGAACAGTCTCAAGTCACTTTTGTGAAAAGGTCCTGGAGTGGAATGAGGGAAGTGCTGTCAAGTCACAATAGAGAGCTGATAGCTGTACAGCAGAATGACAAAAATTTTGCTGATATATAGGAGCTGCAACCCAGACTTCAGTATTGCAAACACAAAGATCCAGGCTTAGTCCTAGCTACAGAAAATTAGAAGCAGCATCCCGATCTGCAATTCTCAGTATAAACAGGCATGTAGGCTTACTCTGTGGTGGAAAAAGGGCACGCACCCTAGACCCTTGGTCCAGAGGCACAAGCAGGCAACAAGACATAGCTAGTGATGGAACATGGGCATCCCATATTTCCTGTTCTGTGGCCACCATTGCAAACAGGAAAGTAGCCTTGGGCAGGACAAGGGCACCACTATCTTTCCTGTTACTAACAGGTAAAGGGCCCTGGCAAGGTATAGACTAGAACATGCACCTCACTCTAACACTAACTTGCATAAGAGGAGTTACCCATGTGACCAAGATCAGTCCCACACCCAGCAGTAATCCTACTGCAGGCAGTTATTCAGTACAGATTCTGGCTCTGACTAAGGAACTAACACAGAACTAGGGGCAACAGGGGAATTTTTTAAATATTATTTTTTTCTACTTTTTAAATTTTATTTTTTAATTTTTTAAAATAATTTTATTGACAAATAGCAATGAGACAGTTTCAAAACTGATTACTAGCACAGTTTCAATGATTAATATATTGCATATTGTTGTCTTAGTGGTTATTCATTGTGCAAGATGCAGACATGATATTCTGTCTACAAACACTGTTAAAGCAAATCGTTCTGTTCATTGAATTAAGAGAATGCAGCTGTATATCTATCCTATTTTGAAAATACAGATACAAAATATTCATTCATTTTTATACTATTCGTTACAACAAATACTGTGAAATTCATATTATTTTGTTGAGTGAAATCTGTATTATTTGTATTTTTCTTCTTTAATACTATATTATTTTATCTTTGAAAATAAAATAAATAAACAAAATTTTAATTTTGGGTGGCAGGGCCACGGAGATTGCTCAGTGATCTAAGTACCGGCCTAAGCAAGCATAAGGACCCAGGTGAGATGCCAGGGTACCACGTGTGCCAGCCCCTCACTGGGTACGCTGAGCCAGCCATGAAGAAATGGTATGTTGGTGTATGCCTGTAATCCCAATGCTAAGGATGATGAAACAGGAGGATCACTGAATCTGAGTTGTATAGTGAGGTCCTGTACAACATATATAAAATTAAAAAAAAAATTTTGGGTGGCAGATTTACATAGGTTTTGAATTTTATTGTTAGATTTTTTTTCTCTATCATGCCTCTCTCTCCTCACTGGTCATTCCATATAGTCTGATGTATACAGGTAAATGAACACTGTCTCCAGGTTTTTCTGTTTTGCCTTGAGATTGTTTGTCTTTCTCCTTTATTCTTTCTTTCCTGTCCTGTTCACCATCTTCCCACTGTCTGAGAGATAATCCTTAGTACTTCAGCCTTTCTTCTACTATATTTCTCTTCAACTATCACTCTGTTTCTTTCTATAGCCCTATTAAATTCCCCTGCCTTACACGATGAGATCAACTTAGCAAAGGAAATCCACTGCATATAAATTCCCGGTCTATGTTGTATTTTGTTATATAACTATAAATCTTGCTACTATGATTCAAGATGCCAATTTGTAATTTTCATAGTTTATCAATTTTTAGACTCTATTTGATTCTATTACACAATAATACTGTTACTGCTAATTGGAGGATTGTATGCAAGATATCATTATTTGTGTAATCAGTTGTTCACCCTTGTATAATAGAACTGTAATGATATCTGGTCAAGCAGAGTGCATACTGAGCCAAACAAATAGCATCTCTAAAAGTGAGAAGATAAGACTTTGTTCAGATACACATTGATCAAAAGCTAACTGAAAACTTCGAGTAAAAAAGAACAAATCAAACCCACAATTGTACAAGGACAGAAATTATAAAGATCAGATCAGAAAATAATGAAATTGAGACTAAGAGAACCATTTTAAAAATAAATGAATCCAATATCTTTTTTTGAAATAATAAATAAATTGAAAAACCCTTAGCAAACCTTACCATAAAAACAAGGAAAGATAGAAATCTATCCAATTAGGAAAGCATAAAATCTATGGAAGTCCAGAAGATCATCAATTCCTACAAACAGCCAACATCATATTAAATGGTCAAAAAAGGAAAGCTTTCTCTCCAATATCAGGAACATGACTAGGGTATAAACAATCATCATCCTATTGAATATAGTTCTAGAAAATTTAGCTAGAGCAATGAAGCAAGGAAAGAAAATAAAAGGAATAATGATAGGAAAAGAAGTTATCTCCATTTGCAGATAATACAACACTCTACATAGAAGAACCAAAAAATCCAACAAAATGATCCTAGACTTAAGAGCAGATTTTTCTATGTAGCTGGATACTAAGTCAGCACTTAAAAGTGAATAGCATTTCTGTATAAAAATTTAAAAAATCTCATTCAGACATAAATTATAGAAATTAAAATTCATATAATAATATAAGAAATATAAATTACTTAAGAATCAATTTTAGGAAGGAAAATAATTCTTCTACATGGAAAATTCTATTACTCTTAAAAAGAAGATCAAAGAAGACACCAAAAAGTGGAAAGACACCACTTGCTCTTGTGTAAGAAGAAACAATATGGTAGAAAACACAATGTTCCCAAAATTTTTATACAAATTTAATGCAACCCCAATCAAAATACTATTGGGACAGGGGTTGATGAAATAACTCAGTGGAATAAACTCTTGTCTGGCAAGTGCAAGGGCCTGAATTCAACCCCCGGTTCTCAAAAAAATTAAAAAAAGTGTTTTTAAAGCAAAGTAGAAGGTAAATTTCATTGTTTAGAACATCTTGAGTTGAAAATCTTTCTTGTTCAGTCATTGTTTGATCTATGCTCATCAACCCACCCTTTAATCCACCAGTGTACATAAATTATCGCCTTAAATATCTTATGTAGACCTCTTTATTAAACTTTCTAGGGTCATTAATGCTTCTTTGCAGAAGGTAGCAAAGCTGGAGCTTAGTTCCTGCTCTTATGAAGGAAGATATGCAAGGGATGCCTCTGTACACTATTATTGCACACAGTGTTCAATGACTTCTTTTTGCACAGCTCCTATTAGGCAGGGTATCCCCAAAGTGACTTAAGTGTGCAGAAAGAGAGAGCTGTGTGCTGCCCAAATCCTATTGGCTCCTGCACCCTCTCCCCAACCTACCACTCCACCCCTGAAACTGAGGGAGGCCCAGTGTCCTGTGTTGAATTTCTGGATGATGAGACAAGGTGTTTTCTAAGACTGGCTCCTAAAATTTCATTATGGAATATCCCTATTGACTGCATTCACAACTAAGATATAAGTGTTTGGTGAGTCTTCAAATGCTGTTTAATGCTCAGGACTCTGTGCCCATGGGTTCTAATCTCTACATCATCAACTTCTTCTTCTTCTTCTTCTTCTTCTTCTTCTTCTTCTTCTTCTTCTTCTTCTTCTTCTTCTTCTTCTTCTTCTTCTTCTTCTTCTTCTTCTTCTT
>NW_004525135.1:95065-97019 GCF_000260255.1 Octodon degus
CCTCTCCTTATCCTTCCCCTTCCCCTTCTTCTTCTTCTCCTCCTCTTCCTCCTCCTCCTTCTTCCTTCACCATGGTAGCAGAGCAATTGCTTTCTTGTGGCGTGTTGTAGTTTGATACATTCTTTCAACTTGAAAATTGAAAAGTTTAGACCCTTACCTAAGTGACTCAGCAGGCCACAAGGGACCTCACTTTGTAAATATCCTGAGCTTGTGTAAGAGGAAGGCATGGAGCTGGTGTGGGTCAACAGCCTGTGTGCAATATAAGTGAGAGGAAGAGGCTTCTTCTCCTTTAGTACTCATCACTTTTGCTATGTTCTGTCACCTTGAACTGTTGCCCCTGTTCTGAGCCCCACTGTCTTGAAGGCAGCTGGATACTGACTGAAAACTCCACAAACCATGAACTAAATAAACTTTCTTTCCTTAAAAAATACTATTAGGACATCTCATAGAACTACAGAAAACATTCCTAAAATTCATTGAAAATCAGAAGAGACCTAAACTAGCAAAAATAATAGTCTTCTACAAAGGCAAAACGGGAAGCATCATAGTCTCTGAGACTAAAATATACTAAAGAGCTATTACTATAAAATCAGCATGGAAATAGAAAGAAACAGATCTGAAGAACAATGTAGCAGATTAGAAGAGGCAGAAATTCATCCAAAGATACTTAAAGGTACTGAGACAGCCAATATTTCACAAGAGGTCCAAACACACATTCTGGAAGAAAGAAAAAACAGAATCCCTTTCCTTTACTAAATGTTACTGGGAAAACTGGCTTTCCACATGCCAAAAACTAAACATAGGCCCATGTACAACACCACACAGTAAACTAAAAGAAAAATACATCCATATATAAACAACAAAACAGATATGATAAATCTTCCGGAAGAGAGAATAGGTAGAACTCCTCAAGACAAAGGCAAAGGCTTCATGAACAAAATCATGACCACATGAGAAATACTAAAATGAATGAACTGGGATATCATCTTAGTAAAAAGCTTTTAGACAGTAAATGAAATCCCCAATGGAGTGAAAAGAAAACCCTTAGAGTGGGAAACAGTTTTAGCCACTTGTTCTTTCAACAAAGCACTAACGTATATAGCATATAATGACTTGAGAAAAATCACACACACACAATTGAAAGATAAAATTCCAAAAGGAACATCTGAAATGAATAGACAGTTCTTAGAAGTGTAAATGGCAGATAAATATACAGAAAAATGTTCAACATCACTGATTATTCAAGAGATGAGAGTCAAAAAAATACTTAGATTATATGTCACCCCAGAAGCAATGAATATTATCAACAAATCAACACTTAATGCAGTTGTGTGACTGTGTGGAAAAAGGAACCCTTCTCCACAGTCAGGGGGAGTGTAGACTGGTACAATTACTATGGAAATCAGTGTGAAAATTCCTCACAAAACTAGGACCAGCAGCACCATTTGACGCAGCTATTCTCCTTGTCTCTGTCTTACCAAAAGAAATAAAGGCATCATAAATAGTGATATACATGCACTCATGTTTACAACAGCACTGTTTGTAATAGTTAAGTGTTGCAAACAGTTAAAATGCTTCATCAAGCAATGAATTGATAAAAAGTGGCTATTTTTGTACAGTAGAATACTACTTAGCAATAAAAGGGCAAACGTGAAACATTTATAGTTAAATGATTCACATTGGGACAAGACTATTCACTTAAAAAAATGGAACACAAGTATGTAAATATCTCATTGTTTCTCTGAAATTGTAATTAGTAGTAAATATGCATAATAGACATTGTGAAATATGAAGTGATGATTTGAAGAGAAAGTGGAATCGTAGAGTAAAGGAAATAAAAAAGAAAAAAGGATAAAATGGAAACAAATGTTTGTACATAAGGAAGGAAACAATGGTTGAAGCAGGGTGAGGAACTAAGATATACCATGTACAAAGGTAAATGTCATATATATAT
>NW_004525135.1:97119-109907 GCF_000260255.1 Octodon degus
TTTCAGTCTTCTTGTCATATTGAATATGTGATTGATAAAATGTCCATATACTGTTATATGCAGTTTCCTATGATCTGCATCCATTAATTTTCACTACACTACCAGGAAGGAGTCACAGGACCAGAAACAAGGGGAAACATTTGGCCCAATCCATACTGCTGGGCCCAGCTGAGCCAAGACCAAGGCCCACAACTACAGGAGCATTCTTATGACAGAAATGTGGCAGCTAGTCTACCTGAAAGATTCTAGGTGCATAAAGGACAGGTGCCCAGACAGAACTTAGGGGAACTAAATTAAATACAGTTTCCGAATTTAAGATCTGTTTTGTTGTACAGCTATAATGTTTGCTCCTATGTTCTAAATTACAAACCCATTAATTACAAGTTTGTCTTTTACTAAGTTTCACTAGCTGTTATTAGTGTTGCTAACTACTACTGTAACTAGGAAACCATATATGTTTTAACCATTTTTTCCCTTGAGCATTAATATCAGGAGGTGCGTGGGTAATAACATTGTCAAAGCCTTAAACTGAAGGACAGAGGACAGTGCCATGGGCAAACAATATCTCACTCTCAATCAATAGAGAAGGCAAAATCCTGGGACACACAGAAAACAAGAATCTCTGACACAGGAGAGATTAAGGAAAAAAATGAAGTGGCTTCCTTCCTTCTCTTTACAGAAAGGGTCTGACTGCAGTGATACAGCCACTTTATCAAACTTTCACAAAACTGTATCACAGAAGTTAAAACAAAGAGTATATTCTGAAATAGAAAATGACAAAAAAAGGGAGGAGACAAATGCATCTTTAGGTGCCAAGTCCACCCAGAACAAACCCAGGAGACATTAGCATAGAAGAAATTAGAAGCCACACACATGAAACCTCTGAAAAAACAGCAACTGAAGTAAAGAAAGACATAATTTCACAGGTTAAAATAAATGATAAGTAAAATGAAGTACTAAGCATTTCTAGAGAAATCACTGGTAAAAAATAGAGGAGAATAGAAAAATGATGGAAACCTTGAATGAGAAATAAAGGAAGAAACAGAATGCACAAAGCAAATACAAACAGATATACAGAAAAGTAAAACCTGAATCACAAGTTGGCAAAACCGTTTGTATGAAAGTGAAGATAGACTTGAAGACACCATTGTAGCTACTGAAAAGGTAAGGAAATATCTCTTAAAAACAACTATGATTGGGGCCAATGGCTCAGTAGAATAAATGCTTCCATGACAAGCACACAGGCCTGTGTTCAAGCCCCGGTTCCAGATTAAAAGAAAAAAAAAGAAACTAGGATCAAAGGAAGAATTACCTAACAGCTGGAAAATGAGGCAAAAATGAACAGCATAAGAAAAAATAGGCATCAGTGAGAAAGGGGGAGTCAATACAAATGACATAAAAATATGAACAGAAATAACAACATAAATCTTCCCAGATATGAGAAAACAATCTGACATTTAGCTAATTTATGCATCTAGAAACCCAAAAAATATCAACCCAGATCAAACTACACCCAGACAAACAATATCAAGATCCCAGAAATCCGACACAAGAACAATGTACTAAAACCACTAGAGAAAAGAAACAGATCACATTAAAAGGAAAACCCACTAGAATAGCAGAAATTTTCTCCTCGCAAACTATTAAGTAAAGAAGAGGATGAAGTGAAGTACTTCAAATACACCAACAAAAAAAAAATACGAACCTAGACTAATCTATCCTGCAAAACTCTTTTTCAAGATTAATGAGAAGTGAAATACTTCTATGACAAAAAACAACTATAAAACCTCATGGTGACCAAACCAACCCTGCACAGAATACTAAAAGATATTTTACAAAGGTATCAAAATGCCCACAATTCCAAGAAATAAAAACAGAACAAACCCACCAAACTATTAAACATAGGATAAATGTAAGGAACCAACAACAGGAAAATAACATGTCAAGCATAAGTCAGCACATATCAATTATGACCACCAATATAAATTGACTCAATTCTCTATTTAATAGAAATAAACTGGCAGAGTGGAATAAGAAGCAAAATCAACAATATTCTGTATACAAGACACGCACATTTAGCCCATAATGAAATTTACAGACTGAAAGTCAAAGGATGGAAAACAATACTACATATGCCAGGACTTCGGAAAAGAACGGTTATAACTATTATATTCACAGACAATCCGAGCTTCAAGCCAAGATTGATCAGTGCGACAAAGAATGTCAGTATATACTGATGAGGGGAAAAATTCAAGAGGATGAGGTAACAGTCATAAATATGTAAGCATCAAATGTAGGAGCAGGCAAGTGTGTAGAACAAATTTTAAAGGACATGAAAGGTCTAATAATCAATAGCACAATGTTAGCAGTGGAATTTAATACCACCTTATCTCAAAAAGATAGGTCAAACAGACAAAAAATTAGCAAAGAAGTAGCAGAACAGAACCAAACCTTTGAATAAATGCACTTAGTGGACATATAGCAAGTGTTTCACTTAACAACATCTGAATAAACATTCTTTACAGCTGGACATGGGACATTTTTTAAGATAGATAACATACTACTCCATAGTTCAAGCTTAAGTATGTGCAAGAAAACAGAAATTATCCGATGTACATTGTCTGACCATAGTACAATAAAATTGGAAATTCATAAAAAAGAAACAACAAAAGTCTCATAAACATATGGAAATTACATAACACCCTTCTCAACAACCAATGGTTTGCAGATGAAGTTAAACAAGAAATTAAACAATATCTACAATCCAAAGAAAATTCAAGCACAACTGACCAGAATTAGTGGAATGTAATGAAAGCAATTCTTAAAGGGAAATTTATATCAGTAAGGATTAGGAATACAGAATGAGAACAATAAATATGCTTATGCTGCAACTCACAGTTCTAGAAAAAGAACATACCAATCCCAAAGCCCAAACACAGGAAGATATCATAAAGATTAGAACAGAATTTAATGCAATTGAGACAGAGAACACAATATACAGAATTAATGAAGTAAAAAACTGCTTCTTTGAAAGATTAAATAAAATTGAGAAAACCCTAGCTAATCTCCTCAAAAAGAAAAAAAAAGCAACCTCAAATTCAATCAAAAAGGAATGAAAAGGAAGAAATTACTAGAGATTCTGTGGAAATTCAAAGATCATCAATAGATACTCTGAAAATCTTTACTCTCACAGAATCAAAGACACAGAACAAATGGACAAATTCCTAGATAAGTACAAATTTATTTTTTATTTTATTTTATATATTTATTTATTAATTTATTTTTTGTATTTTAGGGAAAGGTATATAGGGTTTTCAGAGTCTCACTACTAGATCAGACTCATAGTGATCTGCCTGTTTACAGCTTCCCAAGTGCTGGGATTACAGGCGCACAATACCACACTCTGTCTCAATTGCTGTCTCAGTGTGCCACGGGGGCGGGGCCATCACAACAGGCCTAGGGATTGACCACTTCACATGCTTGCAGGCACTTTAATCCAATGACCCTTGCTCATGCTTGCAGGGACTTTGATTCACTGTTACTTGGCCGGTACTTAGATAGGTACAAATTACCAAAACTGCATCAAGAAGACATAAAATTCTGAATAACACAATATCAGCCAATGAAATTGAAAATGCAATAAAAAGCTTATTGACAAACAAAACCCAAGATTCTGATGGATTCATACCTTAATTCTACAACAAATTTACAGAAGATATAATCCCAATACTCCTCAAAATCTTCAATGAAATAGAAAAGGAAACAATGCTTCCAAATTCATTCCTGGAGGCAGGTATTGTACTGATACCAAAACCAGGGAAAGACACAACTAAAAAAGAGAACTATAAACCAGATTCCCTCATGAACACATATGCAAAAATCCTCAATAAAATCCTATCAAATAGAATACACCAAATCAACAAGAAGATTATACACCATGACCAGGTAGAATTCATCTCAGGGATACAAATATGGTACAAACATATGCAAATCTATATATGTAATAGACTAAATTAAGAAATCCAAAACCAAAATCCACATGATCATCTCCATAGACTCAGAAAAGGCCTTTGACAAAGTTCTACACTCATTCATGATCAAAGCCCTTCACTCTTTCATGATCAAAGCCCTACACAAACAGAAACAGATGGCCTCTACCTCAATCTGGTAAAAGACATCTATGACAATCCAACAGACAACATAATTCTAAATGAGGAAATACTGCATTCTTTTACTCAGGTACAAGACAAGTATGTTCTCTATCATGACTTCTATTCAATATAGTTCTGGAATCATTAGTTGGCACCACTAGGTAAGAGAAAATAGGTAAAAAGGTGAAGAAGAAGTTAAACTGCCATTATTTGCACATGACATTATGCTCTACTTGAAAGACACATAAACTCCACTAAGAAGTTCATAGAATTAATAAACAAATTCAGTACCATAGCAGGATACAAAGTCAGTTAGTAAATTCAATAGCATTCTCTACACAGATAACAAACACACTGAGAGAGAAATTAGAGAAACAATACTCTTTACAACAGCATCCAAAAAAATGAGATACCTAGAAATTAATGTGACTAAGGTAGTAAAAAAATCTATTCAATGAAAATTATGTCACTCTGAAAAGAAGAGATCGAACAGGATTTCAGATAATGAAAAGATATTCCTTGCTCAGCATTGGAAGAACCAACAATGTGAAAATGACCATACTCCCAAAATTGTTATACAGATTTAATGAAATTCCTATCATTGTACCACTAACATACCTCACAGATCTAGAGAAAACATTCCTAAAATTAGTGTGGAGCCCGAAAAGACCTTAAATAACAAAGGCAAGGCAGAAGGCATTACAATCCCTGGCTTGAAATTATACTACAATGCTACAGTAATAAAATCAGCAAGGTAGTGGAAAGAAAAAGACCTGAAGATCAATAGGACAGATTAGAAGATGCATATACAACTACAAACACCCTGATCCATCTTATCTTTGTCAAGGAGTCAAACCTGTTTACTGGAAGAAAGCCACTTCAACAAATGATGTCGGAAATACTGGCTGTCCACATGCAGAAAATTAAAGCTAGACCTAGGTCTACAACCATGTATTGAACTAAATTCAAAATGTATTAAAGATCTAAACATTAAAACAGAAATATGAAATCTCCTGAAAGAGAAAGTTGGAGGAAATCTCTAATACATAGGGGTAGGCAAGCAGTTCATGAACAAAAATCAAACGACATGGTAAATACTTGAAAGAATTAACAACAGGGACCTCCTCTTATTAAGAAGTTTCTGCATGCCAAAATAAATCACCAACAGAGTAAAAAGACAATCTACTAGTTTGGAAAAAAATCTTAAACAACAATCACTCATACAGAGTTTTCCTGTTTTGAATACATAAAGAACCAAAAAAAAAAAACCTAAGACTTAAAGACCCAAATCCATAAATAGGCATCTGAGATGAATGCACACTTCTCAGTGGAAGAAATATGAGTCAAATAAATAATTGTAAAAATGCTCCACATTGGGCTGGTGAGATGGCTCAGTGGTCTAAAGTACCTACTTAGAACAAGATTAGCAAAGCACAGGGACTGCAGTTCAATCCCCCGGCACCACATGCCAGCCAGCCCCGCCCTGTGGCCACACACACACACACACACACACACACACATAAATGAAATAATATTTTAAAAAATGTTCCACATCACTGGCCCTCTGTAAAATAGAAATTAAAATAATATTGCAATATTTTCTCACAACGAAAAAATGGCTATCATAAAGAAATCAACTAATAGTAAGTGCTAGAGAGGCTAAGAGGAAAAAGAACCTTTGTCCACTGATAGTTGGAATGTACACTGGTAAAACCACTATGGAAATCAGTGAGGAAACTCCTCAAAAAGCTAAGACTGGAAATTCCATTCAATCAAGCTATTCCCCTTCTGGGTATTTTCTTAGTAGAACTGAAAGTATTGCACCACAATGATATATGTGCACCCATCTTTATAGCAGCACAATTTGGTATAGCCAAATCTTGGAAGAAACCAAGATGCCCATCACCCAAAGAATGGATGAAAAAGTTGTAGTATTTTTTTTATAATGCAGTATGGTTCAGCTATAAAGAAAAATAAACTTGAAGCCTTCATAGGTAAGTGGATGTGACTAGAAGCTATACTCATAAGTGAAATAAATCAGGCCCATGTTAGTGAATATTGTTTTATCTCCCAAGTGAGGAACCTGAAAGAACAAATAAAACCTGAAAGTTTTAACAGGCATGTTAAAACAGAAAGAAACAGTACTTAAGGATTAAGCAATGAAGGGTAGAGGAAGGAGAAATGATAAGAAAATAAGTAGGAGAAAATATGCAAGTGTGTATCCAGGATGTCTGATGTGATTGTACTAAAAATTCTCCATCAGCTTTTTGAAAATAGCAGTTATTGTGTAGAATTTGCACTTTAGCTCTGTATGCTGATATCTGCGATCTATGCAACCACTTCAAAGGCAGCAATGTATAATACAAAAACTCTGCTTGAATATCTGTCACGTTGGTCTTCTAAATGTGTACCATTTCTAGTGTCATATAAATTATTACTATACTCTCTTTAAAACATTTTTTTTAAAGTTAAAAAAAGGAAAAAAAAGAAAGGCAAGAAAAAAAATGAAGTTTTATTGAAAGCAAGCAGTAATACGCAGCCATATGGCCAATCTTACATAACTACATCTGTTAATCTGAGCAATAGTTTTCATGAAATAAAGAGACATCAACCATTGTTAATCAGCTACTCTTGGTTTTGAATCTGTAACACATGTATTGTTGTATGTTACCCTGTTTCTCTTTTATTCTGATTTTTGCTTTTCCTTTTGCTTTTAGTTTTCAAAATAAAAATAAACAAGACATTTCACTACAGTAACAAATTTAGCATAATATAACTTAAATGAATGAGGGCCACAGAGATGGCTCAGTGGAATAAGTGCTTCCCTGGCAAGCACAAGGGCCTGAGTTCAATCCCTGTTTCCCCACCCTCCCCCAAAAAAGTTAGCTGTGCATAGGATTTACCTCTAGTTTACAATGGCTGCCTGTAGAGTCAATTATAGAATAGTGAGAAAGGACATTTGACATGCTGGAGACCAAATAATCCAGTCCATGTGGAAATCTGGAGCATTAGGTGAACTCAAGTTAAATAGTTCTATCAGAGTTTGTATAGATAAGATGAAATGTCTAAATGGAAAATCTAGAGTTTGAGCTGTAAACAGAAGAGTCTGTGCTAGAAGCCTAGGGACAAATAAAATGACTAACATTTGCCCTTCTCCAAAAATCAGAGGAAGTCTTCCTTCTTCTTTCCCTTTGTATTCCATTCAGGCTATAAGACTATTGGTTGGTGCCACTCACACTCAGAGAAAATCTGCTCTTTCCCTCTTTAGTAATGCATTCTTTCAGTCCCACCCAGAACTATGCCAAGCAAATTTGTTGGACATTTATTTCTTAACTAAACAAAAAATTAACTATCACCCAAACTAAGGAATTTCCGTAAAATTGGTTTTTTGTTTGTTTGTCTTTGCTAAATCTAAAACAATAAGTAATCCATTAATATTAGTACAATGTGCACTCCAATCCTCTGCTAACAATTCCTAAATGTTATTATTATAGTTTAAGAAGAGCATACATTATTAATTTATTTAACTGAATTCATCAGTTCATAAGACTTTGTTTATAAACTGTACTAAATGAAAGGATAGCAGTATTAAAAATTCATGTGTAAAGTACTTCTTGGACTCAGTTTATGCTTAGCTTAATTTTGTACATCCATTATCTTGTGGTGAGTCAGTCTTAAAATTGTCCAATGCATAATTTTGTAAGATGCACAACTACTTTCTGGCTTTTCTTTTCTTTCTTTCTTTCTTTCTTTCTTTCTTTCTTTCTTTCTTTCTTTCTTTCTCTCTTTTTTTTCAAGAACCAGGGATTGAACTTTGGCCCTTGTGCTTGCCAGGGAAGCACTTATTCTACTGAGACATCTCCCCAGTCCCTTTCTGGCATTTTTTGCAGTGTACTCAAATTTCTTCAATTTCCTTCTAAAATTTTCTTTTTTCCACATCAAACTTCTTATGCAACAGGTTCATTTGACTGCTGCACAGGATAAGGATATTTGATCAGTCAATCAATTAATGTTGTTCATTAAGATGTGATCATTGACTATGGAATGCATAACATATTAGCCTTCCTATATTTGCATTTTAAAAGCGGTGTGTTTTAAAATAGAGAAATCTCTAACACAAGAACTAATGCAGAGATTCAGTTTCACAAGCATACACTTTCTAGTTTACTACAAATTAACACTGAAAGTAAACATCTAAGCTTTATTTCTTTGTAAGATAGAATTTGACATGAATAGAGAGCACTTTATTCAAGATTTTTGTGGGAGGTGAGGAGATGATAAAATCCTTGACATCTTGAATATTTGAGAATGTTTTTCTTTTACTTTTAAATAACAACATTCTAAACATTTATAGAATTAATAGACTACAGTTTTTTTCTTCATTCATTTCACTGATTCCTTGAATTCCCAACTGAAAGACTAGGGTGAAATTTTGTGTTACTTTGTCAGCCATCTATTTCTTTTGTCAGAATACTAGTAATTTTCCTTGTTTATTCTAGAAGTTCAATAATTTCATAAGAATGCAATTTGATTTTAAGCACTTAAAATATTTTTCCAAATAATTTTCCATGTATAATAATTTTCTTTTACTTCAGAATTTTATTTTACTCTATTACAATTTGCTGATAATTTCCATTGGACATCTCAAAGATACCAATCATTGCATTTTAGATGATGACCATCTATTTTCATTTTAATCAATTTTAGAAGTAGTTTCAGTTCTAGTTCTTCCACTGATAATTTGTATGGCCTTAGACAAGATCCACACCCTCTGTTCTATGAGTCACTTCTTTTTTTAATTTTAATTTTAATTTTTAAGGTAAGGTCTACAGGGTGCTCAGGGTTTCACTACTAGATTGGACTCATAGTACTCTGCCTATTTACAGCTTCCCAAGAGCTGAGATTACAGGAGTGCCACCATGCGCAGTTTTAATTGCAGTCTCAGCGCCTTTCAGGGCCCAGCATAGGAGGCCTGGGATAGAACTATGCATTATTTCTAATATGGGATGTGATGAAAAAACAGGACATAATGGCTATGCATACCTCTAGTCATAGCACTCTAGGAGCCTGAGAGAGTATTACACCATTTTAAGCCCAGCGTGGGCAATTTAGTCATTTAGGAAGGACCTGTCTCATAAAGGGGATTAGGGCATACTGGGAATGTAATGAAGTGGTTAATATTCAGAATTGTAAATATACAGTGATATATATTGTGAGGATATATTGTGAGGATTTTACAATAGTATTCCTCTACACAAATAACAAACTGACTGAGAGAAATTGGAGAAAAAATACCCTTTACAATATACTCCAAAAATAAAATATTTAGGAATTAATCTAACAAATGAATTAAAGGATCTATACAATGAAAATTAAAATCCTCTTTAAAAGGAGCTTGAATAGGATTTCAGAAATTGGAAATATATCCCATGTTCCTCAATAGGAATAACTAATATGAAAACAGCCAGACTCCCAAAAATGTTATACAGATTTAATTCAATCCTTATCAAAATACTATCCATGTAACTTAGAGAACTAGAGAAAAGATTTCTAAAATTTATTTGGGACCAGACGAAATCTAGAATAGCAAAGGCAATCCTGGACAACAAAGGTAAGAAAAGGGGCATTAAAATCCCTGACTTGAAATTACACTAGAAAGATACTGTGATAAAATCAGCATGGTACTGGCAAAAAGGAAAAAAAAAGTTTTGGACCAATGGGACAGATTAAAAGATGTAAATACAACTACAAACACACTCAGCCGCTTTATCTTTGCCAAACACTTTCACTGGAGGAAAGATACCTTCTTTAAGAAAAGGTGCTGCATAACTGGCTTTCCACATGCCAAAAACTAAAACTAGACTGAGGTCTATCAACATGCACTAATTTAAAGCCAAAATGTATTTAAGATCTAAACATTAAAACAGCAACACTAAACATACTGGAAGAGAAATTAGGTGAAACTATTGAAGACATAAGTGTAAGCAAAAATTTCATGAACAAAAATCAAACTGAGCGGGAAATATTTCAAAGAATCAACAACTGGGATCTCATCTTAATGAGAGGTTTCTGCTCATCAAAAAAGTCACTAACAGAGTGAAAAGACAACCCCCAAAGTAGGAAAAAAATCTTCAACAATCACTCAGACAAAGGACTTCTTTCTAGAATGCATAGAGAACTAGAAAAAAAAATTAGACTTTCAAAACTTCAAAGACCCAATCCACAAATGGCCACCTGAAATGAACACACACTTCTCAAAGGCAGAACTACAATTGACAATTAAATACATGAAAAAAAATTTTACAATACTGATTATTTGAAAAATGCAAAATAAAACAACACTGAGCTAACTCTTCACTTTCATAAAGAAATGAGCTAATAATAAATCCTGGAGAGGCTGTGGGGAAAAATAAACTCTTTCATATTTGTAGGAATGCAGTCTGTTACAACCAATATGAAAATTAGTGTGCAGAGGGACTCCTCAAAAAACTAGGATTGGAACTCCCTTTAAACCAAGATATTACCATTCTGGGTATTTTTCCAAAATAGCTAAAAACAATACCACAGGATTATATATACACCCATGTATATAGCATCTCAATTAGTAGTATCCAAATATTACAATAACCAAAATGCCCATCATCTGAGAAACTGATTTTAAAAAGTGATATTTTTATACAATGGAGTATTACTCAACTATAAAGAAAGGCAAACTTGGAGGCTTTGTACATAAAAGGATGTAACTAGGGTCTATAATCATAAGTGAAATAAATCAGAACCACATGTTTAAATATCTTCTTCTCTCCCTAGGGTAAGAACCTGAAAGAATAATAAAATCTGAAAGGTAGAATATATATAGAAAAAGGTAAAAGAACTGAACATCAGAGAAAAACAATAATGAGGACAAGGAGAAAAGATAGGGATAAAAGGATGGGGAAAAAGCAAAAAAGTATATATACAGGATGGCTTAGATGATTGCACTACTAATTCCTTCAGTTCTTTAAAAAAAGAAGTTAATTTTTTTTTTTTTACTTTCACTAAGTCTATACACTAATATCTGTAATGTGAGGAACTACGTCAAAGACAGCAATGTGCAATACAACACTTGATTTTAGCCCAAAGGCTGAAAAGTGATGCAATACAAAAATTATGGTTGAGTAACTTTTGTATTGTCCTTCTAAATATTTAGCATGTTTTTCTTTTTTTGTTGTGTTACTGTGGTTTGAACTCTGACTTTGCACTTGACATTGATCTCCCCAAATTTGTATTACTTCTAATGTCTTATCAATTATGATTATACGCTCTTTAAAATAAATTTAAAATTAAAAAGTAAAAAGGACAAGAAAATTTTAAGGTTTATGGAAAGCAAGTGTTAATTTTCAATTTTTTGCCCAAAGTTGCAACCTATATCTGTTAATCTGAGCAACATATTTGATGATAAAAATACAAACTATAAAACCATTGTTAATTTGATATTCTTGTTTTAAAAATCTGAACCTTATGTAATGTTGTATGTCACCCTGTTTCTGTCTGTATTTTTGCTATATGTTTATGTTTTTATTTGTTTATACTCTTTAAAATAAAATAAAATTATAAATACATGTACTACCAAAAACGTTTTTAAATCTTCATTAACTTACTCATAGACTGTTTAAAATAAATTTAAAAGTTTAATTAGCACAAATGGCATGGCTTTCCTGTTTATATCCATGGGTTCTAACTGGTGTAATATTTGATATTTTTCTATGTGCAATAGTAGAGCTCTCTTGCACATTTCAATAAAGTGAATAAGTGAAAGAGCAATCTAAATCTGGGCACCTGATATGGATAGAAACTTCTCAGATGAAAAAGTAAACATAGCCAATAAATACTGTTAAAACCTCTCAACATCACTGGCTACTCAAGAAATCCAAATAAATACTCACTTTATAGCCCAGGCTGGCCTTCAACACTGACTAATCCTCCTTCCTTAGGTTTCTGAATGATGGGATTATAGGCATATGCCATAACGGCCAGCCTAATAAAATAATTTAGAAAGAAAAATGACTGTGATTTAAATTTATGACATTATTATGGCTATCATGTATATAACATTTTATTGCTTTCAGGAAATACAAGATTAATTAATGATGCTTTTAGTAGTTTTTATGTGGTGTGTCATACTCTATGTTTTTTATGAAGGGGATGATCTTTATTTTTTTATATATTTTAAAAAGAATCAAAATAGTAAAAGAGGGCGTATCAAATAGCTCAGTGGATTAAAATGTCTGCAAGCAGGCTCAGGGCCCTGGTTTTTGATCCCTGAGCTTGCCATTCCAACCTTACCCCCAAGGCACTCTGAGACAGAAATTGAGACTGAGCATGGTGGTGCACACCTGTAATTCCAGCTCTTGGGAAGCTGCAAACAGACAGATCACTATGAGTATAATCTAACAGTGAGACCCTGAATACCCTGTAGACCTGTCCCTAAAATTCAAAGAAAAAAAGGTAAAAGATTAGAAATAATACCTAATTATGTCATATTTGCCTTATTGACAGCATTGCAGTAGTGGATATTACCATAGTGTTTCCTCTTTTTCTGGCTCAAAGCATTTAGGATGCTCACCTGTATATAAATGGATATATATATATATATAT
>NW_004525135.1:110007-118378 GCF_000260255.1 Octodon degus
TATATAGTTGTGACTGACTACAGGAAATGTGGTTCTATTTTTTTGATTAATAAAATTGATAGAATCCTTAAGCATCAAGACTTAAAGCACTCTGATGGAGGGAGGCTTTTATAAAATGTAGTATATATGTCTCTGCCTTATTAAATGTAGGTTAACAAAAATAGTCTTGAAATCTACTACATATACTCAGATACAAAGAACAGAAATTTATCAAACATGTATATACTGATATGGCCCTTACTCTTTAATTGAAATCTCTAATTCAAACTTCATAATTGCTTTTAACAACAGACAGAATATTCATTTCAGAACATTTATACCTTATGTCAGCTTCAATCCAAATAGACAAAACTTAGCACTTTTAAAACTGATTCCAGAGGCAATATACTGGAATTTTCACTTGTAGTACTTTATAAAATATTCTGGACATAAACTAATCTATCTCTAGTTTTTGAATATTCCTCTGTTATGGTTTGTGACTAGATTCCTGCCCCTGCAAAAGCCTCATGCATTTTAGGTGTTCCTTTTCCTGAGGCAGCTGAATCTGCAGTGCAATGGTGGAGTGAAGGGTGCTGATATTAAGGGTAAGTGCATGCAGGATCACTAAACTGATTGGACTGGTACTGTCCTAATCCCATCAGTCTATGTGAGATAAAGGGGCAGTTTTGCACTTGTTGCTTTTGCTTTCTTCCACCACCAGGAATCATTGCCCTTCTGCTATATGCCACACAAATTTGAGCATAGTGTATTTTGTCTCAATGATGAGAGAAAAGTAAGACAAATGTGGAAACAGAGAAATAAGGTCATTGCTGTGAGTATGTGTGACCACATGGTTATAGAGCCTTTGCAAACAGTTTGTGGAAAGAGATTAGAATGATTGGAAGATACTGGGTTAGAAAAAAAGATCTGGAACACTTTTGTTCTGCATAGAAGATTCTGGTAAAAGCTGAGAACAGAAGCCTCTTAGAAATCTTGTGTGTAAAGACAAGCCTCAGAAGGTGTATCCTGGGAAGGACTGCATTGGACATTAGATTCCAAACAGTATCAGTTGTGGCATTGAAGGAAAATTTGTTTGCATCTTGCTCATGTCCAGAGACTGACTGAGATTGAGATTAAGAGTATCAGACTAACTGATGTTACAGTACAAATTTTAAGGTGTTCAAATATTTAGGTGACAGTATGGCTATTTGGGGAGATTTTTACCCAGATCCATGTTGAGAATCAGAGGCAGAGTCCAGTGGAATGATTAAAAATATTTTGTGCTAATATTTTTACATCCTATATTTATTTTATTTGTTTGGTGCAGGGTCTCACTATATAGCTAAGAGTTATAGTGATCCTCCTGTCTAAGACTTCCAAGCTCTGGGACTACAAGCATGTGCCACCACATCCAGTTTTGGTACCCAGCCTTAGTGTGGGAGCTGGCATGGCATGATGCACTGGGGATCGAACCTGGGTCCTTCTGCTTGTGAGGCAGATGCTTAAATCACCAAGCTATCTCCCTGGCCCAATTAAATCATTTTGAATTTGTACAGAAAGGAAACTGTATAAATCTGTGGACTATAATGTTACTGGTGGGGATATATTGATTTTTGAGAAGGAATAGAAGAATAGAAAAGATGGTGTGAGGTGATTACAAGAACAAACAACTTCATTCTTTGCAGCCTCAAAACTGCAAAGGTGAAAGACGGCTTTGGAAAAAAAAAGCCAAAAAGCATTGTTGTGAGTGGCAGAGCTGGAAATTGGTCATATATGTCAGGGCAAGCAAGGGCCACAGGGCCTAAAGTGGTCAAGCTACGTCAGTACTGAGACAATTCCAGTTGTTTGTCACTGAGTGAACCTGTGTCTTGTGATACTAACTTTATGCAGAGTATAAATAAATGCCCTATGGAAATTATGCAGTTCTTCTCCTATCAGGAGAGATGACTTCCAATGACCACAGTTCTTGTCTCTACTTTCTAACTCCCTTCACCATTTCTCCCTGGGACCACCTATAGCTGAGTGGATCATTACAAGCATCATGTTCCAGAATGACATCAACATAGATAATTTGTTCTTCAGAATTTGATTTAGATTGCTCAATTATCCAAGCACTTACAACTGTGAGCAGACCATGGCTCTACATAGAACTGCTTTTAGGCACAAGTGAAAAAGAAAAGATTGGAATTTATTACTTAAGAGAAACACTAAAAAGCAAGTTTACTCTTCATAATGCTAAGTAGCTCACTTTCTGAAAATAAATCACTTGGGAACAAAATGAAAACAAAAATTTAAGGTTTACTGAAAGAAGTAAATGTTTAATTGTTTGATCAAACTTGTATGCTGAAATCTGATAATTTGAGCAACAAATTTAATTTGTTACACAATATAGGAACCATTGTTAATTTCCTATTCTTGTTTTGAAATTCTGCACCATTTTTATTGTTTTATGTTGCTTTCTTTTTGTCTTTGTTCTTCTTATCTTTTTTTCTTGCGAAAATAATTTTAAAAAGAAGAAATGCATGAGTTGTGGGCTTATGAATGTTTCCACCCAGATTTTAGATGATTTCAAAGTTAGGCAGTGTGTTCCTTAGAGGGTAATATGTGACACTGTGAGGGTGAAGTCAAAGGAGCAGAGGAAATAGTAGATATTTGGCTATTCACAGAAGCCAAGGACATGGTTCATCTGAAAAAAAAAGAAACAACAGCAAGAAAAGAGTGGAATCAGTCTGAGAGAAGCCATGGGAGCTGCAACCACTGAAAGGGCCTTATGGGTAGAGACACACTAGCCCTTTGGAATTCACACAAAATGCGTTGGATGATGCACATGGAACTATAGGACTTCATGATTGTTCTGCTGGATTTTTTAACTTTTGGAATGTTAAATTTTATTCCTGAAAACTGTATTATGATTTCATCCTATAGCAAAAGATGTTCTCCTAGCTAGTATATTTAAGCATATGTCCCTGGCCCCTCAGACAGGGCAGATGGCTCAGTGGAATAAGTGCTTCCCTGGCAAGTGCAAGGGCCTGAGTTCAATCCTCTTTTCTGCCAAAAAAAGACTGTCTGTCTGTCTGTCTGATTTTCATAATAAGTCAGGGGCACCTCTTGCAAGTGCTGTTGAGCTTGAATAGGAGAGCTTGCTCAACTCTCATTAGTTAGGACTACTCTCACAGGCAGAGTTTAAACCCTGAGTGCCTGTTAAATGAATGTGTGAGTGAGTGGAACAGACAACATAAGGAATAAGCTACTCCATCTATGCACCAATCTTGGGAAGCACTGGTGTCAAGAATGATTGGGTACTTTCCTGCAGTTCTGAAAATGGCATCAGACTGATTGATATATGGCACAATGGAGCCCTCACACCCTTGTTAGACAAGTTGTGCTTAAGTTCCCATTAGGCATATAGGCAAGTGGCATCTGAATGGTGTATCTCTGAGAAGCATACACCCCTTCATTGTTCTACTATTGTTCAAGACACAAAACACACATAAACACACACACACACACACACACACACACACACACACACACGAAATCAGAGATGGAAATTAGTTACTTAAAATCGATAATTCCTGACTATAGGAAAAAGTATAGCAGAGTTAAAAATGAAGCTGAGTCACCCCTTGATAGATAGATAGATAGATAGATAGATAGATAGATAGATAGATAAATGATAGATAGGTAAATTGACAGGTAGATAGATTAAAAAAAGTTTCATTCTCCCTAAAAATTCTGGCTGACACAGTTGCTGATAACACCTATTGCTTCACTCTGCACTCCCAACTTATTTACTTTCAGCCAATGGCACTGGTTACAACAAACCATTGCCTGCATTCAGCCACTAAGATCCTACCTATGCAGTGTTCTGCTTCCTTTGTGGTCAGATGGTATCATCTATTGCTCACCAGAGATGACTATCAAAAATTCCTTCTGAGTTCCATTTTGACTGAGGAAAAATTGGACTGTCAGCCATGACAAATGAGTTGCCATGGACTTTCCAAGGTTTGTGTTGCCTAGAAACAACCCAGTTAAGTGTTTATCAAAGAGATCAAAAGGGGGAAAACAGCCCATCAGCCACTGTTACTAGGCAACATAATAAAAGAAAAGCATCTGATATCCGTAAGAAAATCCAGTCTGATAGGTGACTATACACTTTAGCTATGAGTTATAAGGACTATGGGCACAAAAATAAATGTCCCTTCCATCTGTGAGGCAGGGAGAAACTTGTCTATTCAAACCTACCTCAGCTTGAAACTCTCCTCATCCTAGCAGGCCTGGATAGATAGGTCAGCCTCACCTCTATCAAACTGGGTCCTGGAGAATCAGTATTCGCTGCAAAAACCAGGGACAAAGTTATGATTTTCCTGGTAGATAATAGAATGGAACTCTATGCCTTTAAAAGTTCCCTCTGTCAAATAGTTACCATCACTGGGGAACTGGAACTCTTGTCTCTTATCCCTTCTGCCAGGTACAAGCTTACAGCCTGTGAGTACATCTCACCAAACAAGAATTCCTGTATAATGTATTTCCCACACTGCTTCTGGGAAGAGACCTCCACTTCAAGTTAGAGACAACCATCTCCCCTGCCCCAATCCAGTAGGCCTCCCTCTCATTTAATCTTGCACTTTCAACTTTAACTGCTCCACAAGAGCAAGTGGACAGCTGCATCAACCTGACATGAACAACTGTAATACTAAAGTTCTGAAAACTCTCCCTCCATATTTATGAGCTAATGACTCATCTCCAGGTGTGTCCATTAACTATGCTACCTCACTGTGGCCCACCACATTGCTGTCGGATGTCACAGGAAGAACAAATAGGTATTTAGCCACACATCAGCATGACAGATTGTTAAGTATCTTAGAAAATATCCGCATGTAGCCATTAACTCACATTCTACAGTTCCCAACCCAGACACAGTGTGTGGACTGTTTCTCAATTGTCACAAGGATATGGGAACTCTCCCACTATTTTTGTTAAGGCCATAGAAACAGATTTGACTGTAGGATATCCTGTTTCTCTGTCCCATCCAGCGCTAACATAAACCCCTGAGAAAGAAAAAAAAAGACTATAAAACTATAAAACTTCTAACTGGTAAACTGCTAAGCTATACTTATTCTTCCTATAAGGCTGGTTCAAAGTTTCTGAGATGCCACAGTCACTTTGATTTCATCCTGTGTACACTGCCTCCATCATAAGCCATGCATACTTGCTGCTACATCTGCCTGGACCTAAAGAATGCCTTCTGTTTTGCCTTCCATTGGCTCCTATAAACAAACTCCTCTTCACCTTTAAATGTAAAAGCCCCAAGTCTGAACTCAAAAGTCAACTGTCCCAAACTCAACATCCCATATGTTAAAAAAAAGTTTGCTTTCTTTGGGCAAGCCCTTGCAGCTGGCATTGCTATTTTCTAAGAACAAAATATCACTGTATTGATTAATAACTCCCAAGCTGCCTTCAAGAAAGAGATAAAAGCTCTGCTGTAATATATGGCAGAAACTGGATACAAGAAAGAAACTCCACAAAGTTCTTGGACCTGCTGGCTTCTCTGGAATCTGGATCCTTGAATTCACAAAACAATGATGCTTACTTAGACAGTAAGCTCCTGGAGTGTCCAGTGGTTAACATATATAGATACTTGGATCCAGTAACTAAGCTTTGCCTTCACACTTCAACATCTACTGTCTTTCTGCCTAGGAAATCTGACAAGCTCACCTTAGGCTGAGACTTATCTGTGCATGTGCCACACATTGTACTAGACATCCTGAATAACTTTGGACCATACAGCTACACTTCTAAGCCACCTCTCTGGATCTGTTTGACTGAAACAGCAATGCCATACAGAAAACTTTATCTGGTAGTCTCAGAAGATCCATCTTAACAAAACTGAGACATTCCCCCACCATATCATGTGCAAGTTCAAGTCACAACACTGGCACCCATATTCTTGTAGCCACTATCTCTGTCACCATCCCCAATTTCACATTCTCTACTGAAACTGAGGAAACGACAGAAGTTTATAGATTCCTGCTAAGAAAAGTAATACTTAGATGTGATCTAACCTTGATATTTGGCAGCAAAAATAGGCCTGCAATTGTAGCAACTAAATAAAAACTACATAGAGTATACTGGCCACAAACTCCACAAATTTGAGAAAATAAAACATAATCCCAGGGCTGGTGAGATAGCTCAGTGGTCTAAAGTGCCTGCTTAGGCAAGCTTAGGCTAATCTAGGGACAACAATTCAATCCCCAACACCACAAGCCATGCCAACCCTGCCTTCAGGGTGGGCTGAGCTGAACACACACAAAAAATAAAAATTAGAAAACATAATGCCACAGTAAAAGCTTGTAACTAGTTCGGCAAATGTTTAACTTCAAGACCAGCTAGTATGTGTGTATGTGTGTGCATTCCTGCACACACATACAACTCAGGTGTATATTAACTTCCTGTGAAAGTTTTGGAAATTTAGCTTTAGATCCACCATTCCAATGTTGTGGAAAATTTACCAGAACTGGACAGCTCCTCTGAAGCTCAATTTGAAGGGACAAGACACTCAGAGACCTGCTCTTGTCACTTCAGACCCTGACTAGTCATTGAACATTCGAAGCCTAAGGACATTGTTTACAGAATTGAAGCACTACAGTACTTCAATGAAGTATTTTTTTTTTGCCTTTTCAGGATTCTTACCTCAGTCCTTTCTTTGTCTTGCTTCTATGGATGATTGCCCTTAGAAAACAAAAAAAAAATAGTAAGGGATTTGCGAATCATGAAAATTCAACTAGTATTCTATGAACATTGGACAGTATACTATATCACATTAACTCCTTCACTCCCTTCTCAGTTAATTTAGAGATAAACTCTATGATAAGGAAAACAAATTACAAACTCCTGATGTAAACTTTTGGTCTTGGGAACCCTTCCTAGGGCCCATCCAAAGAACAGACAGCCTCAATATTATTGCTTCTGATTGAGTTTTGTCTCGGATCAAATGTAACATTCACAGCAAGGAAAAAAAGTAGCAGAAGATACATCATCCCTGCCAGTCACTATACCTGTTTGTTCATTGCCCAGGTAAAAATTTCAGTTAAAATTCCTGCTTCTTTTGTGCTTTAGAATGTTCTGGTCTCTGTGATGAATAATTGGTCACTAACATGCATTGTAAAAAGCAATCCCCAAATGATAAGCCATTCTGCCTCTGTACATCCTTCTAGATTATCACATATGTGCCCTAAACTAAACTAAATGTCATGACCTAATATTCTGGGAATGAGCTTGATTGGTACCCATTGACATAAATAAATCTGTCTCTAAATCCTGCCTGTCATTTAGGTGTTTTTGCTTGCCATTGCAGTGCCACTGAATGTTGGAAGTGTTTACCTTTTTTTTGTCCATACAGGGCACTATAGCTAGAAATTTGTCTTATAACTCAGAGGAGACTTACAACTTGGACTTTTCAGCAATCCTGAAACAGTTAAGACTGTGGCACTATTTGGAGGTGTACTAAAATAACTTTTGAATAAAGGAGTTTGTATGAGTCTTTGATGGGCTAAGAATGGAACATTATGGTTTGGATCTAGATCTCCCTCAAAAGCTTCAAGCATGATAGATAGGTCTTTTGCAGATGCAGCTTAATCTAGTTTGTGATTGATTTGTCGTGCAAAGTTAGGGCTAAGCATTCAAAGGTTAAGACTGAGTGATTACTGGATTAGTTCACTGAATGGGTTTGTACTGTCTTGATGCCAATAGTCTGAATAAAACAAAAAAGGTAAAATAAGGCTTATTTTGCCATTTTGTTCTTGATGTTTTCACTGTATTCTACTATCATGAAGTGTTGCTCCTCCACCATGTAACACTCTGGCTTAGAGCAAGCAGATATAGACTGAAACCTCTAAAAACTGTGAGCTAAATAAACTTTCTTTCCTTAAGTGTTGGAGATTGTATGTTAGCAACAAGGGAAAATTAACTAGACCCCCTCCATATATAGTCTTTGTGTACACATGTACACATTTATATGACAAACATATATTGATATGCCTCCCTTTTACACAAATAAAAAGCAAATATATGCATTACATCTTCCAGTTTTGTGGCGTCCACTTTCTGGATCAAAAATACCATTATGATACTTGCAAACTTGAAAGCATCTGTCTAGTCCCCTATTGTAATACAGCTTTTATTTAGTCACATTTTTGCCTTTTTGTTATCTATACAAACAATGCCTACATATATGAATGTATTTGTGCATGCTGTTTGTTCCATTTGCTGAAAATATTCTTTCACTCTGTATGTGCTAAATGACAAATTGAATCATCATTGTCATCTAACAGTTTGATGTTCTTTTTAAGTGTTGGTTTATTTCCTGTCTTTTTATGTAGCATTTATTTTC
>NW_004525135.1:119573-120353 GCF_000260255.1 Octodon degus
CACATAAAGAGATATAAAAGAAGCACAGTGATTCAAACCTAATTGAATTACAAGATTGTTAAATGAAGGCTATCAAAAGTTGTAATTTAAATTTATATGCATTAAATATGAATAAAAGAAACAAGACAATGGAAATTCCCAGAACTTAGGAAAATGACCTGTGCAGCAGGGAAAAAATAGAGGTGATCACCACAATAGTGAGATAATGGGTCTTTTCTGCCTCTGTGATATTACAGTGACTAATTTTAAGGATGTTAAAGAACATGAAACATATTTGGGACTGTTTGTCATCAGTGTGGCTTATTATTTGTCTAATATTCACCATATTTATTTTTAGCTGACTATAAGTACTTATGGAATGCACAGTTCCAGTGGAACATCCTCATGCACACATGCTCATGCCTTATTCCCAGGGAAAATATGTGAAATGGTATTGTCTCATTATTTGCCTTCATCTTATCTGTTTTTTCATAGACAAGTAAGCCAACAAGAAATACTTGTGGGATGATATTTCTTAGAGCAAAATTAAATATCAATATGGTGCACCAAAAACTATATAAGCTATGAGATGACATTGTGTGAACTTGGCTGAATCAGCTCCAACAGCATGGGGACCTCACCCTTCAGGTAGGCAGGGCCCAGAAATTAAAAAAGACAGGAAGCTGCCCTGCCCCGCTTCAGTAGAGAAGTCTCAGTCTTCGGAGGAGCTTGACCTTCCCAGCAGAGCCACTTTGGAGGAGCTCCTATCTTCACTGTGGAGCGCTGGTCTTCACAGTAAGC
>NW_004525135.1:129476-130360 GCF_000260255.1 Octodon degus
ATCCTGTGCAAATTCTAAAGTTCATTAATAGCTATCTAGAAAATCATTAAGCTCAAAGATTGAATAAAAGAAGACATAGAGAGATTGCTAGATGTGAACAAATTACCAAAACTGAATCAAGTAGATATACAAACTCTGAATGTTCCAATTTCAACCAATGAAATTGAAAATGCAATAAAAATGTTACAATCAAAGAAAAGCCTAGGTCTTGATGGATTCACAAGTGAATTATACAAAAAATTAGAGAAACTTAATCCCAATACTCCTGAACCTCTTCAAGGAAATGAGAGAGGAAGCAATACCCCCTAAAAATAATACCTGGAGTCAAGTATTATACTGATACCAAATCATAAAAGATTCAAACAAAAAATAGAACTACTGGCCAATCTCCCTCATGAACATAGATGCAAAAATCCTCAATAAATTACTAGTAAATAGAACCCACCATATTATCAAGAAGATTAAGCACTACAACCAAATAGAATTCATCCCAGGTACGTAAAGATGGTTCAACAATATGTAAATATAGTACATTATAGCGATAGATCAAAGAATCAAAAACCACATGATCATTTCAACTGATACATAAAAGGCTTTTGAAAAAGTCCAACACTCATTCATAAAGCCCTACAGAAAAGTGGAGTAGATGGCCTCTTCCTCAATATGATGAGAACCATTTATGACAAATCAACAGGCAACATCATTTTAAAAGGTGAAAGCTATTACTCTAAAATCAGGTACAAGACAAGAATATTCTCTATCCCCACTCCTATTCAATCTAATTCAGGAAAAATTAGCTAGAGCCATTAGAAAACAGAGAAATAAAAGGAATAAGAATAGGTAAAGAAGAATTAAAACATCATTATTTGCAGAAGACATGATAC
>NW_004525135.1:131910-134628 GCF_000260255.1 Octodon degus
GAGTTTGAGGGAGAGCTTTCACTCTCTGCTACTTCACCTTGCCCCTTCAAACTCAGCTCAGGCTTGGCATACAGGCCTGGAGTGAAACCGTGCAGCTGCAGACCCTGCAAAGAGAAGAGGGGAAAGAAACAACCAGCTAGTCCAGGAGCAGAACATCTTGCCAGAGGGGCACAACAGTATCACTCCCAAGGGCGGCAGAAGGAAAGAGTTGAGCATAGCAGCCAGAATGAAGCCAGGCACAGCTGGATAAATCCAAATTTTGTAGATCTGCACCTGAATTTCATTAGGTGCTAAGGTTATAACTGCAACAAAGGTCTACAACAAAGGTCAGAAGACAGTGTTACACAAAATGAGAATGGGAAAGAGCAAAATGCAATCTCAGACAAAAAGCCCACCCAAAACAAGGACAGAAGACTCAAACAAAGAAAAATAGGGAATCACAAAGTTGAAATCAATGAAACAAAAGCTTCTGAAATAAAGAAAAAACTGCAGAAAGATATAGAGGAACTCAGATTGGAAATGAAAATAGAAATAGTTGAATTAATACCATAATCAATAAAGAATCAAATGCAGACACATATGGAGGAACGCCAGTGATCACGCAGGACAAGTGCAGAGGACACTAATTCAGCTCAAATGTATGAATTAATAGCTTCGATAGTAAATAAGTAACAGCAGAAAGTTATAGAGAAACTAAGAGCAGAATTATTTTCTGAAATAAAAAAGCATTCTTTGAACTCATAATATCAGAAGTAAAGAATAAACTACAGAAACATAGGGACAAAATGTCATCTGGGAAAAAAAAAAACACTGGAATAAAAGAATTAATAACTGCTTCTAAAGAAGACATTGATAAAAAAATAGAGATTAGAAAAATCATGGAATACTTGAATGGCAATACAGGAAAGAAATAGATAGCATGAAGCAGAGTCAAAGACATATAGAGGAAATTAAAATCCCAATCACCTTGCAAAACAGTTTGAATGGAAGTGAAGACAGAGTTTCAGATCTTGAAGACACTGGGGCAGCTAGTGAAAAAGTAAGAAAATATCTCTTAAAAACAACTAGGATGCAGGAGAAAAATAATTCATCACTTGCAAAACGCTACAAAGATGAACAATGTGAGACTAAGAGGTGTCAGTGAGAAAGAGGGAGTCAATACAAATAACATTAAAAAATATGGGCAGAAGTAATAGCAGAAAACTTACCAAATATGAAGAAACACACTGAAATTCAGGTAACCGAAGTATACAGAATGCCAAGTAACCTCAACCCAATTAAAAACACACCGAGACATTTAATAATCAAGATCCCAGAAATTCAGCACAAGTGAACAAGAGCTTGAAACAAATGGACTTGGAGGACATATTTAGAGTGTTCCACACAAACACAGCTGAACACACATTTTTGTCAGATGCACATGGGTCATTTTCTAAAATAGACCACATACTGGTCCATAGGTTATAATTAAGTATGTTTAAGGAAACAGAAATTTTCCCGTGCATATTATCTGACCACAGTGCAATGAAACTGGAAATAAATGACAAAAGAAAGCAGAAAAAAAAACCCTCAATATATGGAAATTAAACAGCACCCTACTCAGCAACCAATGGGTCACAAATGAAATTATACAAAAAACTCAAAAATATCTACAGTTTAATGATAATTCAAACACAATTTATCTGAATTTATGGGATAAAATGAAAGGAGTTCTCAGAGAGAAATTCATAGCTGTGAACTCACACTTTAGGAAAACAGAGCAGGAACAAATGAACTCCCCAATGCTGCCCCTCCAACAACTAGAAAAGGAAGAGTAAACCAAACCCAGAGCCCAAAGATGGGAAGAATTCAAGATTGGAATAGAAGTTATTTCAATTGTGATGAAGAAAACAATTTGAAGAATTAAGAAAACAAAAAGCTGGTTCTTTGAAAGATTAAACAAAATCGATAAGACCGTAGCTAACCTCATCAAAAAGAGCAAAGAAAAAATTCAAATACAAGCAATAAGGAATGAAAAGGGTGTAATTACTACAGACCCAGTCGAAATTCAGAAGATTATCAATAGCTACTTTGAGAATCATTACTCTCACAGAATAGAATACACAGATGATACGGACAGATTCCTAGAAAAGAAAAATTTACAAAAACTGAATCAACAAGATATACCACTCTCAGCAACCCAATAACAGCCAAGGAAATATGAGATGTAATAAAAAAACCTACCAAAAATAAAGTTCCAGGTTCGGATGGATTCACAGCTGAATTCTACAAGAAATTTACAGAAGATGTAGTCCCTGTACTTCTCAAAGTCTTCAATGTAATTGAAAAGGAAGAAATCCTCCCAAAATCATTACTGGAGCCAAGTATTATACTGATACCAAAAGCAGGGAAAGATGCAACTAAAAAAGAGAACTACAAGCCAATAATCCTTGTGAGCATAGATGCAAAAATCCTCAGTAAAATCTTAGGAAATAGGATATAGCTTTTCATCAAGAAGATCATACACCATCACCAGTTAGGATTCATCCCAGGGATGTAAGTAAGTTTCAATATTCGAAAATCTATAAATGTAATACACTATATTGAGAGCGAGAGCTAAAAACCACATGATCATCTTAACTGATGCAGAAAAGGCTTTTGAGAAGGTCCAACACGAATTCATGTTCAAAGTCCTAAAGAAAATTGGAATAGATGGCCTCTACTTCAATCTGGTAAAAG
>NW_004525136.1:0-16618 GCF_000260255.1 Octodon degus
GGGGCAGCCCTGCCCACAACGTGTATTCCTCCCAGGGACTGATACTCCAGAACCATGAGGGAGAATTCCCTGCTGTTCCAGACACAGAAGCAACACAGAAAGATCGCAGTGACCATGCAAGGGGCTGCACTTCAGTGTGTCTAGGCCTCAGATAGTGGCACAGATTCTGTACGCTCTGGCTAGAAAACTTCTTTCTCCTGTGAGATGAACTCTTACCTAATGACAAAGTCATTAAGCCAGAATAATTATATCCTCCCTCCGACAACCCCAAAATAAACCAGTAAAGTAGAAGCCACACTGTCCACTCACTCCACTGTTGTCCCTGGGGAAATGAACATTCGGGAAGGGGTCACCGTCCTCCTCAGGGACAGCAGCCAGCGGTACAGTGAGCAAAATTCTGCATTTGCTAGTTGGCCTCCAGTGCCAACCTTTCTTATTCAGACATTTAAACCTGAATTATTCTAATAAGACAAGACCATTAGCTGCTAGGGAGATGGCTCAGTAAACAAGCCCATTAGCTGATAAGTAACATCCATACTGAGCCACGAATCAGCACATACATCAGTCACTAGCTTACACATTCTTAGAAAGAATATGGAGCTCTTGAAACTGGCCCAACTGAGGAGGGGTGGGAAAATGCGGGAATGAGCTACTACCACGGTTTTTTGTTGTTTTGTTTGTTTTTTTTGTTGTTGTTGTTGTTGTTGTTTTTGCACTGCCTCAATTACAGCACAAAAGACAAACCTTTGTAAGAAGGAACTGGTGGCAAAATATGAAGATTAGGCAGAGAGACATAAAGCAGGCTGTTCATAAGTTGACCACTAATCTATTTTTTTTTTTTTCAGAATTGGGAATTGAACTCCGGCCCTTGTGCTTGCCAGGGAAGCACTTATTCCACTGAGCTATCTCCCCAGCCCCTTGACCACTAATCTAAATTCTCCCATAATCCACTAATGGGAGTTAAATAAGGTACTTGATAAATACACATACACACATGTATGTATGTATATGTGTATGTGTTCTCTAGTACACCAGACAGATAGGTAAGACAACAATAAAAATTAAATGCCAACAAGTAAATTTGATTATCTTAAAACAATACAGCTTTACTGAGAAAGAAAATAAAGAAATGAAAAGAAAAACTCTTGGGTGATGTGAACCCAGGGCCTCCCTCATTTTTTTCCTTTTGAATAAACTGTATCATGCTCACAGCCTACAAGATTATATTACAAGAAGCAAGTACATAGTGAAGTGGTTACAACAGTGAGCAAACTGACACATGTGTCACCAGACACAGTTACTGCACTGTGCTCTTTCACAGAATAGCTGGAAATCTACACACTTAACATAAATCATACAGAACAATGTTATCACCCGCAGTCCTCGTGTCTCACACTGTAGCTCCAGACTTGTCAATGCCACAGACCTACTCTTCTGTGTCCTTTCACCAAACATCAGCCACATATTACCTAGTACAGAAACATAAATGTCGTATTTTGTATCTTATAAGTTTTCCATATTAGACATGCAATGTTTTACAATAAAAAATGAAAGCAATTTTCTAAGGATCCAAAAGTTCACCTGTGACAGACTGTGATATTGATACCAATGGCTTTTATAAACCCTGGATTCAACACAAAACACAGCAATTCCCTGTAAGAATCTACGCTATGCAGCTCTAAGCATTGCTGAACTCCAGAGGGCAAGAAACTGTGTATCTCCACCGTGTGTGTGTACATTGGAACATCGTGTTTATACAACTTAAATATAAATAATAAATAATAAATCAGGAAAACTCTCTATTAAACAAAAGAACTTAGAACCAGCCAAAAGCTCAGAAGCTAAGGCCTCCTCAGCCACCTTGAGCCTAACTGTCACACGACCTGCTCTTCACGTCTCTGTGGTAGCTGTCACAAACCAACACGGCACGTACTGTACAGTCTGTGCAAAGGACAGGGAGGACTCAGCACGGCAGGTTTCTGCACAGCCCGCGGGGCCCAGGAAGCACTGTGCGCCAGCTGCACAGAAGTACACGGCTGAGTCTCTGGGCTGGGCGGCTGAGATGCGCAGGGAGACGAGCCTGGCGGCCTTGTTGATGGAAACGAGGAGTCTGTGCTTTTGGTTTCTCGCCACATTAGAGCGAATGTCAATGACGAGCTGGGGACCCTGGCCGGCTTCTTGCCTGTACCAAGGGAAGTAGGATGATCCGCTGTCTGAATAAGTACAGTTGAGAACACAGCTGTCTCCCTCCCGGACGCGCAGGGTGGAAGGGTGCTGCTCCACCTGCTCTCCTCGGCCGCCTGAAAGTAGGAGAGAACAGAGAAGGTCGTCAGATCCGTCTCCTCAAGTGACTTCTCCTCCGTCCTGTAAGAACCCGAAATAAAGCCGGTCTCCCCCGGCACGTCCGGAGAGCATCTGTCACTGTACAGCCCCCTGTGGGCCCCCAGTCCTCACTCACGGTCCAGCTGCAGCCACAAGAACGCGAGCATGAAGGTCACCATGACTCCTCCCAAATGGATCAATCTTGGACCTCCAGCCTTCAGCCGGGAGAACCGCATCTGCTCTCAAGGTGCCCCTTCCTTCACGAGAATAGCTGCAGTGGCTTCTGGCAGCGTCTGCCCAGACCATAAGGAAAGTGCTTCTGCCCCCAGCCAAGATCTTCATTTGAATCCCTGAAGTGAACCCTCCACATACAACTTCTGCACCTGCTGGGCGATACTGCCACCTCATGGTCAGGTCGCTAAGTACTGAACACTGGTTCAATGTTCCCCTGCTGTTTGAGGGACTCAGACAAATAAAGGTAGCAGAAAGAGGATGCCAGGGCTGGGCTGATATGCAAAACCAATAGTGACTGTAATTCCTATCTTAGCATAATGAAAGGTTTTTACAATCCTGTATAGTCACCTTCACTGGTACGCAGCAAAGATCTCACAAAGCTAATTACCCTAAAACAATTGCTGGTCCCAAAGTGAAGTCCCTTCTGAAGGTCCAGGCAAAACTCAGAGCCTGGACAGCTGGCAGAAGGGAGTTTATGCCCTGTCTAAGAACTCTGTTGAGGACTTTCTAAAATCCCAGTAGCAAGTCCTTCCCAGACCCCACACTCAGCTGGACTCACGTGTGCACAGACTTCTGTAACTAAGCTGTCCTTAACATTCATCCAGACAGCAAAGATTCCTGTAAGACACTCTGCAAACACCAGTGAGCTGGAGATGGTTCTACATCAGTCTCCAGGACCTCAATGCTTGGCGTGGAGCATCCCTTTCAGTACTATAACTTCCCTTCCCCCCTCCGATGTGCTTGCCTTAGTGCACATCCTCAGGTGTAAGCCTGTGACTGTTCCCACATAAGTATTTTACACATGGAAAAGTCAGACTAGGTCTTAGATCAGAGATTAGATGCAAAGTAAGATGTAGAAATCAAGGTCAATATTTGTGCACACTGCTGAATCATTATTTATAAATTGGAAAGAGGTAGAAGCTGGAGGTATTCATCTGCAGCTGGGCTGAGTTTGCTTGAAATCAAGGGAGCAACATGACTTACTCTCCTAAAGAAAAACTCCTTCCTTTTCACTGAAATTTACCTTTAAGATTTGTCTTTTGCAGAGACAAATTCTCCCATGTCCCCATGCTTGTCTAGGAAGAGAGACAAGAAGGGAGAAAGTGGAACCCAGGACAAAGCTTCGGAGGACTAAGCAATTGAATTCATGTTCAGATTATAGAGGGGATGGCGTCCATGTTTATTACTCCTCTTTTTGGTGCACTGGAGCCATAGTTTTTTAGATAATTTCACAAATTATTATTGAAATTGCTGTCCTGACATCTAATGCTACTAAAGTTTGCTCCATACAGCTAGAAGAAGGTACACAAAAGAAAGGAAGGAATGCATGAGGAGAAAGAGTCTTGCACTGTTCATGCCAAAGTGCCTCTAAATCTTACAGTTCTCTGGAATAAACGTTGAGAAAAGATAACAATTATGACTTCCAGAGCTCCACAATTTGCAAGAACAGTCGTCTCAGAAATTGTTCATCATGCCTGCATGTCACCTGTCAAATAATAACGCATATATCAAAGTATGTGGGTGTACAGTAAACATTAACTTTGTCATTATCAGACAGTGGGAGATAGAGTACCTGCCACTTAAAGTCTCAGCTCCAAAGAGAGTCACTAGACCCAGCAAGAAGGCAGCTCCAGCAGTGATTGGCCACCACCGGAGCCAAAGAGCCAGACAGAAGGAGCAGCTCAGCTACTTACATCTTGATTAATGCCTGAAGTTTTCACAAATATCATAAGGAATATAGGCTATCAGACATTATTAGAAAAAGCACTCCCATGTTAAGTACCATAATAAATATTAGAAATAGGTTTGCAAATAAAAGTACTTAAGACACATTTGCACTATAGTGTTTTTTTAATTAATTTAATTTCATTGGTACAATTTTCACATGCACAATGATCACATTCATCCTAGGAAATGTATACCGTACATAAATATATCTCCTATTTTTCCTATCCCCTCCCTTCTTTTCAATCCTGCTTCCCACTTCATTTACAAACTTTATTTCCATTGTTTTTCTTCCATTCTCTTATATTTTTACACCTACTTGCTTCCTTCCCATCTCCCTCCTGCTCTTCCTTCCTTCCCCTTCTATTTGAACATTTGCTTCCTATTTCCCAATATCTGTCTTCCACACAACAGAAACAATGTGATATTTAACCATGTGTGTCCATTTTATTTCCCTTATAATTATGTTATCTATTGCCTGGCAAGTGCAAGGGCCTGAGTTCAATCCCCGGTTCCACAAAAAAAAAAAAAAAGAAAAAAAGAAAAAGGAAAAGAAAAAAATTATCTACTTAAAGATCCAATCCAAAAATGGTCATGTGAAATAAAAGTCACTTCTCAGATGAAAAAATACACAGGAAATGTAAAAAAAAAAAAAAAATACAAAACATAGGTAAAGATAGTCATCACTGGTCATTTGAGAAATGCGAGTTAAAACAATGCTGAGATTCCATCCCACTCCAGAAAGAATAGCTATCATCAAGAAATCAACCAACAATGGACTGAGCACCTACTTAGGTTAAGTGCAGGGGCTGGGGTTTGATCCCCAGTACCATATGCCAGCCTGCCACTTTCCTAGGCACGCTGAGCTGGCTACAGAGACTGGGCGTGGTGGCACACACATGTAATCCCAACACTGGTGAGGCTGAAAGCAGAAGGACCACAAGTCCGAGCTGCGGTGAGATCATGTACCAAATACGTGAAAAGAAAAATAAAATCAACCAATAAGAAATTCTGTCAGAGCTGTGTGAAAAAAGGAACCTTCTCCACTGGTGGGGAAAGTGTAAATTAGTATGACCAATATGGAAATCAGTATGGAGATCCTCAAAAAAGCTAATCCAGAGGTTCCTTTGACCCAGCTATACCCCTTTTAGGGATCTTTCAAAAAAGCTAAAAGCATCAGACTTCAATGCTATATGCACACCCAAGCTTATAGCAGCATGATTTGTAATAACTAAATCTTAGAATCAACCTATATGCTTTCAATTAATGAATGGATAAAAAAGATGTGGTTTTTATATGTAATGGAGTACTACTCTGCCATGGACTACAGTAATTTAGAGGTGTACTTAGTCCTTACATGAACAGAATAGAAAAATCTAGGTGAGCTTGTACCTTGCCCCCTTACAAAAGACACCAAAGATTTAATCCCTGAAATATCCCGTGTCTAGCCAGTGGCAACACACTGCAGTGGGTGAACAAATCGCGCTGTACTCATATGCTGGGACACTACTCAGGAATACTGTATGACCAACTAATCTACCTAAGAACGTGGGCGAACCTCAACAAAATGTTGAGTCACAGAGCCCAGGAACAAGAGACTCTACATGCGACTCCATAGATATCAAATTCTGCAATGAAGTGAGCCTGTGATGATGGACGTAAAGATGCAGATTGTTTTCAGAAGGTGGCTTGACTGGAGAGGGACACAGGAAAGCTTTCTGGAGTAATGGGAGCGCTCAGCATCCAGATTTCTTTCAAATTATCACTTTCTTCTCATTCTCTTTTAAAAAAATATTTTAAAAATTAAGAGATTAAGAGAGCTGTATGCAAAACAATGACTTGCAATTATTATCTTGCTACATTTCCCTGGCAAATGAATGCCTATTTGTACTGGAAGTTGACCTATTTTTATGAATTGATTACAATTTGCCTTAGTGTTGTAATAAAATTTTGTCTCTAATACTGTGTATACATAATATGAAAAATCAAATATAATCTCATTGATATAAAAGCATATTTCTAAATTCTTAAGTTTACAGTTATATGAATCTTGTCATAATTACATAAAATTGCTGGGGAGATAGCTCTATAGAATAAGTGCTTGCCCAGCAAGCGCAGGGTCCTGAGTTCAATCCCCGGTACTGCCAAAAAATAAATAAATAAATTACATAAAATCATGTAAAGTAATTAAGGTATAATTCAGTAATATGTAAATTAATATGTAGTGAGATAAAATAATAAGATAATTAATTTTGAAATATAAATGAATAAAGCTAGTAGGAATGTGAGAGGATTCTTACACAGGAATGGAGAGGCCAGATGGAAGATGTTATCCAGCTGCTTGAGATCTTTGGAGCATAAATGAGTCTGGTCCAATCAGGAAAAAGAAATCAAAATATTTCAAGCAGTAAAAGTACAATATAAAAATTATTAAGAAAAGGGATTCTAGTAGCAAGAGAGTGGACAGTAAGAATAGAAGTGAACTCTGAAGCATACAGGAGCAGCAGGCATACTCCTCCAGGGCAGGGATAGAACATCCAGGGAACAGGACCCAGCCCCATGCCAGGGCTGAAACTCAGCTGTGGTCAGAAAATGCACAGTTGTGCTTCCCTGGGTGACAGAGAGGTCACTGTGGTGCTGCACCAACTGCACACCCTGGAGATCCATGCTCTAGGTCTTTCTACAAAACCATCCGCTAGGGTGCTCCAGGATGATGTCTTACACAACAGCTTGAAATGAAGAGCGCTGAACAGAGGTGCTGGCTATCACATCCTGCAGAACTTGAAGCAGGGCGCGGTGTGAGGTGAGAGCTGGGGAAGCCCCCCAGCTGCGGGTTGCTGCAGGGAGAGCGCACAGACACCGAAAGGCAGCGCCCTTGCTTCTTGTGTTGCTTCTGAAGGAGCTGACACCATGCGTGCACCAAAGGAAAACCAAAGTAGAGGGACCAGATCCACTTTCACAGAGCGAAAGGTGAATTTGGAGCTGAGAATTAATGAAATGATTCAGCCCTTGACTACTCAGGTCCACATAGACTAATTTTCAGACACAAAAGAAATGCATACAGCAAAATAATTCTGTATTTCCCCTTCCTCGTGGTACAATAACTTTCTTGCAAGTGAGAAACTTCTCAGGCTTTTCTGGAAAGTGAAAAGATACACAGTCTGAAGAACAGTTGTCATCGTCATTGGTTGTACTGATAACTTCAAATTCAGTGACAGTTCTGAACAGTTTCTTATTTTGCTGGGCAGGTTGCCATTACTCTGAGAATATAAAGTTAAAGAATGAAAAGTTTATTTTGATTCATAATTTCAGTGATTCCATGAATCAGTGAGGCCATGAACAGCTGGCTCCACTGCTTTTAGGCCTATTGCAAGCCCAAAAGACTACAACAATCGAGAGAGAGAGAGAGAGAGAGAGAGAGAGAGAGAGAGAGAGAGAGAGAGAAGAGAAAAAGAGCTCACCCTGCTTTGCCTGAGAAATTGTTTTCCTTCTTTCCTTCCTTTCTGCTTTCTTTTATTCCTTTCTTCTGTCCCTTCTCTCTTTCCTTCCTTCCTATCAACAATTTGTGATTTTATGAAATACTTCCTACAGTCAGGATTTACATAGATATTTAATTAATGATATAAACAAGTTTAAGACTGGGTGTGGTAGCTCACACTATAATCCCAGCTCTTGGGAGGCTATGAACAGGCAGATCACTATGAGTCCACCTAGTAGTGAGACCCTGAACACCCTGTAGACCCGTCCCTAAAATACAAAAAAAAAAAAAAAAGTTTAACTTTTCCAGAAAGTCCAGTTCTCATGTGATTGACAGACCTTACATATTGCAAATCACCCAGAAGCCACCAACCTAGCTGAAGGAGGGAACAGCTGACTGAATCCTGAGTGATGGTGCCACGTGGGAGAAGCTCAGTCAGAAATCTCATTTGTGGGAGTTGCTACCTCAGCATTCATTTTTAAGTCTCACGAAATTTGTTTTGAAATCTACTTGCACCTTGTAAAAACTCTATTTAAAATTTCCCTTTGCCATGTGGTCATTTCCTAATAGCTGCTTATTCTTCATCTAACTGATTTAAAACCCAACACATGCCACAGCTGCCAGCCATAGTGAAATCTAGTGGTCTACACAAGAGGCCTGCTTATGCATACTTTTATGTCTCTAGTGTCCCATCTACATTCCTTGTACTCCTCCAGCTACCACAGACACATTTCTCACATGTACTCATGTCAGTAAGATTCGCCACTGGTCACAGTCCACAGATTCTCTTGCTGTTTTAAGAGTTTCTCTGCACCTATGCTGTATACATTGCAGTGTCAGCCAAAGAGAAACTAGAAAGATCTTTTCCCTCTTGTCTTTCTCCAGAGTATTTATTACCCTTCAACCCTTCAAAAACAGAAGTATAAAAGCTTCTGGTGTGGTTATTTCCATCATAGACAAAAGAAAATCAAAATTGATACTAGGTTCAGCAACTTCTCGGTGGCCACTGAAATTCTTTCCGTATTTCCAGCAGAATGTGGCATTGCTGAGTTTACCACATGGTTGATACAGAACCAGTCAGTAAGGTTTCAGTACTGAAGTCCTGCAAGAATAATGCAACAGCAATGAGCAGCTACAGCAAACACTTCCCTGTCTGCAAGCACTAGTTTCACATTTCTTAGCTCTTCATAATATGCCAGCACTTTTTAAAAACATTTACTTATTTATTTATTTATTTGGTACAGGGTCTCACTACACAGCTCAGACTCACAGTGATCCTCCTGTCTCAGCCTCCCCAGCACTGGGATTACAGACTCATGCCCAGACTCAGTGGCCGAGGTTCCAGGGCCAGCTTGGCATGTGGGACTAGAACTCAGATCCTTGTGCTTGGAAGGCAGACATGCTGAGCTATCTCCCTAGTACATGTATTTTTAAAGCTCTTTCTTAGTGTTTCAGATGCTACTGGCCTTTCCTTTACTATCCTGTCCTTTTCCACTCTTTGTGATCACTGAATTTAGCCTTGTTAAATACCATATTGTTGGGAATTCAGAGTTGTAACAATGGGAGCCTGCCGGTTAGCTCACTTGTTTAAGGGCCTGTTTATGCAAATGCAGTCAGGCACAGGATACTGCGGCTCAATCCCCAGTTCCACCTGCCTTACTAGACCCATCCTGAAGGCAGCCTGAGCCAGTCCCCCCAAAAAAAATCCTTCTCAACTTTCAAAAGAGTTGTACTAACAGTGTTTAGACAAAATATCATGTATGCATCCTGTACTATGAATAACTACTATGAAGACAACAATATGCAATGGATTGATTATTGTAACTGTCTTACTAACCTGTTCGGAAACTGTCTCATGGCTGTTTCTTTCTCAACAAAGTTAATTTTTTTTTTAAATTTTATTTATTTATGTGTGTGGCCAGCTCAGCCCACCAGGGGGGCGGGCTGGCTGGCATGTGGTGCTGGGGGATTGAACCGCTGTCTCTTGTGCTTTGCTAAGCTTGTTCTAAGTAGGTGCTTTAGACCACTGAGCCATCTCACCAGCCCCCTAATTTTTTTTTTTTTTTTTGCGGAACCAGGAATTGAACTCAGGACCTTGCGCTTGCCAGGGAAGCGCTTATTCCACTGAGCCATCTCCCCGGCCCCCAAAGTTAATTTTTTAAAAAACGGAGTTATAACCATATACATTCAAACTGCTGTGCATCATGAGGAGTTAGAGCTGTTTTAGTACAACACTTAAGACAATTTGAAGATTTTTCTATATCCCTAAGTTATGCAATTTGTATGTTACTTTCTCATATTTAGCTCAACCAATTAATATAACCTTAGATGGGACCTCCTTTGAAAATAAAAAGGTAACAGACTAACAAGGAATAATCATGAAAAGTGAAAGATTTATGAGCAATGTTTCCTCAGGGACAATAACCATGTCAGCTATCTGTACTGTGACATTCTTCTGAAGTCTCTGAGACAGCAAAGCATGTATGTGGTCCTTTCACTCTTATTTTTTTGTACACAAGCCCTTCTCACAAGCCAAACTGTACTCATGTGCCAGAAAGCTCATGTACACTGAGGATGACAATGTATAAAGCAAAAGAAAATCTCCGACACAGTAGTACTTCAGTTCCTGAACACCTCTGTTTGCAAACAATTTGGTTCATAGACAGAAGCGTTTGGCAAAAGTTTGACTCCATTTGCAAACTCTGCACCAGGAAATAAACATGACCATGCCTGTCACAAACACAAATGCAGCCATCATCCCCAAAACACTGAAACAAATCATACCACCAATGTACCACTGTATTTGGAAAGACACCCAGTTAGCTGTCTTCTTTGCCATCCTTCCTTTCTCACACTTCTGGCCACCATCTGCCACTCCATCCCTTACTCATCTTCTGTAAAACAGCCTGGGAAGAGTGGAGGGAAGCTGGGATTATGCTTCTCACCAACTTACACAAAAGATGTCATCTCTAAGTTTTCATTCATCAGACCCTAGTCATTGCTTATCTATCTCAAGTGCTGTCTTGCTGATGAGTCAACTCACTGAAAAATTGGGGGAGTAGCAGGGATTCTCCACAGTTTCTAGCCATGAGTAAACTGCTATAAAGAATACCCGTGTGCTTATGTCATCTTATGTCATTCTCCCCCCTCAAAAAAGAACTGACAAATGTTTTCTTTTCTCACTGCATAGATGTGGACAAACAAGACTCTCCCTGCCCCCAACCTTCCTACATTTCTTTCTTGAAGAATCTCTTATTTCTTGGGCTGACATTTCCCTAAGGAATCACCAGCTCATCAGATATATTAAGCATTTGCACGTTCATACGCAATACCTGTCACAGTGCACTGGTTCTCTGGATGACCTGGGACAAGGTCAGGGAGGTGGAATTATTTGCAAGGGTGAACACAGAGACCATTCATTCATCTTGAAATTTTATGGTTTTTAAATGACAAATTTCAGGTAAGTTTAATTTCAGGAACTGTGGTGAGAGACTGTTTTCCTTTCCTCCACTAAAGTATCATGTGTGAGGCACATTTATTTCTTGTTTCGCTGTGTTCTTTGAATTGATCCAGATGACTTTTTCACCACAATAGTGCTTGAGGGTGGGGAGTGGTGAGTAGCAACAATTGTAGTCTAGTTCCTGGTCCTTAAACCAGGGGAATCTCCTAAGGAGACTCTCAGTAATCTCTGGCCTTTGTTGCTGTTTAGAGTTTGTGCTCAGCTCCCCCGGCAGGTCCTACCACTGTGTCTCTCAGAGCACAGTAATACACAGCCGAATCTGACACTTGCACGAAGGCTTTCTCCAAATGGAAGGAGCTGGTTTCTTCACCATATGTGACTTCAAAGCCCTTGTTGCTTCCTTCATCATTGGCCATTGAGACCCCAAAAAGCAGCTGTGGACCTTCTCCAGGGTACTGGACATACCAATACAAGGAAGGATATTGTGTATTTTCATAGGAACAGTTCATAGCCAGGGAAGCCCCTTCAGAAAGAGTTATTTGGCCTTCTGTCTGGGTCACCAATTTTCCATTGTTTCTTCCTTAAAATGAAAAAATAATATCAAGTCAGTGAAGCTTACCTTAGTCATGATTTGGCTTTTGCCTCTTAAGAGAAGATTGCAGTTAAAAATTATACAACATCATGGTACAGACACCACTCTTCATGTGAGATTTTACTTACTAAACATTAAGAATAGTATAATTACTGGTCCTGGAGAACAGGGCATCTTCACATCCTTGAGCCCTGGAGTCCTTGAGTATTGACTTCTTACTGTAAGAAAAGGCTAAGGTCAGAGTAAGAGATGAATGTGAGCTCAGAAATAAAACAGGACATGTGCATTAGGAAAATGCACCCCCTTGTGGACAAGGTACCAAACTCTGCAGATCAGTAACCTATACTTCTCTCAAAATTCAGAGCCATAACTCCACTTCTGGCTCTTTTCCTATCAGATGGTCTTTATATTTCTGAAGACCCACTGATATTTTCCATAAGCTTACTTTTACCTTATGTATTGCCTTCCTTGAAAACTCCATTCTATGACATTTCTAAGAATTTAATTTTGTTGTTTCTTCCTTAGGCATTTTTTAAAAAAATCTTTACTTTGTACAGGGATTGACACAGCTCAGATTCATAGTGATCCTCCTGTTTCAGTCTCCCAGCATTGGGATCACAGGCCTGCGCCACCATGCCTGGTTTCAGTGGCTGGCTTGGCAATGGGCTAACAAGGCATGCAGTACTGGGGGGCCAAATCTGGGTTTTTGTGCTTGCCAGGCAGGCCCTTAGGCCACTGAGCTATGACATGTCTGGGGATATGGAGAACCCATGGTGGCACTTCTTTGTGTGAATTAGCTAGAGATTGATCTAAAAATACAGCTTTAGAGATCTCTCTACATACTTATAAAATCAAATTCTCTGAATTAAACAAAATTTTCCTCATGTGGTTTGTGATTAACTTTTTGTTGCTGGGACAAAAATGCAAGATACACACAAATCTCCTTATTTATGGATAACAATTTCAGAGGTTTCACTCATTGATCCTCTGGTTCCAATGTAAAAGCTGCAGAGTGGAAGGCATGGCACAGGAAAGCTGTGTAGTCTACAATCTACATTAATCAGCCCAAGTCCACACCTTGACAACTTGACACCTGTTTACATCTCCTTAAACCATATCTACTTTCCAAATAAACAAAATAACAAGGTTATCATCATTAATCTCTTCAGCAAACTTGGTAAGGTGAGCACAACCTGTAATCTCAGTACTCTTGGAGACTGAGAGAGGGTCACAAGGTGAGCCCAGCCTAGGAAACTGTACACATCCAGATCTTGTCTCAAAAGTAAAGGGGGTTGGGGCAGGAATGCAGCTCTGTGTGAAGGCACATGGTTCGATCCACAGTATAGCTAAATAAATAAATATCCCTTTGACAACCACCTCACCTTTGCCCCAGTCATACACATGCTTCTTTTAAGGATAGTATTCAAGTTTTCAAATACTTCTCTGCTTTCTGCTCCTTAATGTTCCTATAAATCTAGCTAGATGTAGCTAGCAATACTCATACCAAGACACCAGACTCTTGAAATTTCCTCCACCAGATCAATTAGTCCACTACTTTTAACCTCAGCCTTGCACAAAGTTTTAGGGCATGGATAAAATACAGACAAATTCTTTGGTGCAATTAAAAACACATGGCATCTATTCCATTTCCCAGTAGAGTTTTCATTTCTGTCTGAAACCTCATAAAACTTTTATTCTCTACTTTCCTGTCAGCTTTCTGGTCTCCTGAGCTTCAACCATAATCTCCTATCAGGTTTTAAATACATTTCAGGCTTTCTCTACTCTTCTTCTCCATACTTGTCCAACTTCTCTAACAAACCAGTTCCAAACACTTAAGGCACATGGTCGGATATGGTCACAGAAATGACTCCACTCCTAGTATCAATTTTCCGTATTGGTCAACTTTCTGTTTATAGGACACAAGGCCTGACATACACCACTTAAAGGAAGAAGGAATTTATTCATGGCTCATGGCCTCAGGAGCTTCAGCCCATGGTCACTTGGCTCCAACACAGAAACATCAAAGCAGACAGCATGGAAGAGGAAAGTTGCCCAACTCTTGCCATCTGGGAAAGATAGAGCAGCGAAGAACCAAAACGTTGGGTCTGGGCAAAATATAGTGTCTAAGATCATGGCCCCTTGATCCACTTCTAACTAGGCCCCATTCCCCAATAATCTGCTCAGCTATGAATTCATCAATATGTTAACCTACAGCCAGAGAGATAGCTCATCGGACTAAGTGCCTGCTTAGGCAAGAGCAGGGACTGGCGTTCTATCCCTGACACCATATGCTGCACTGGCCCCAGACCCAGGTGTGCCAAGCAGGCCACCAAGACCACCGGATATGGTGGCATGCCTCTGTAATCCCAGCCCTGCAGAGACTAAAAACAGGAGAATCACTATGAGTTTGAGCTGCCTGGTGAGACCCTGTACCAAATACATTAAAAAGTAACACAAATAAACAACTTTTGTGACCCATGCTGTGTCACTGAAATATACTGCCAACATGACTATTTTTCTAAAAGAAATCTCTAGATTCACCTTTATAACACATAACTCTGGCCAATGATCTACCTTTAGAAAGCCATCTTGAGTCCTAGCCCAGGTCCAGTGAGTGTGTGGGAGAGCTTCTGGCTACCCTGCGCCGGCCGGACTGACTCCTGGTCCCAGCCCAGGCGCAGTGTGGGTGACATCATCTTCCAACCCTTGGGATGCCCCCCACCTGCTCTGCAGCACCTCCCCTACCCCACCCACTGGGTAGGAATTTCTGCCGCTTTCCAGGAAACCCCAGAAACAGTCCTAGCCCAGGTCCCACGAGTGTGTGGGAGAGCTTCTGGGCAGGACCGACTCCTGGTCCCAGGCCAGGATCAGCGTGGGTGAGACACTCTTCCACCCCCTTGGGACACCCCACCACACTCCACAGGACCTCCCCCATCCCACCGAGGAGTAGGAATTTCTACCAGGTTCCGGGAACACCCAGCCCCAGTCCTAGCCCAGACACAGTGAGTGTGTGGGAGAGCTGCTTCTCCCACCTTCTCCACCTTGTCCCCTCCAGGCTCAGCTCAGGCCTGGCATACAGGCCTGGGATGTAACCCTGAAGCTGCAATCCTACTGAGAGGGTAGAGGATAGAACTACCCAGCTAGTCCAGGAGCAGAACATCTTGCCACAGGCACACAACAGGTTCACCCTCAAGAGCAGCAGCAGGAAGGAGCTGAGAACAGCAGCCAGACCCAAGCCAGGCACAGCTGGATAAATCCAAATATGTAGATCTGCACCTCAACTTCAGTACATGCTAAGGTTATAACTATAATGAAGATCTACAACAAAGGTCAGAAGACAGTGCTACACAAAATGACGAGAAGAAACAAAATGCAACCTAAGAACCCAAGCCCACCCATAAAAAGTGCAGAGGACACTAACACAGAACAAATTGGGAATCACACAGCTGAAAGCAATGAATCAAGGGCTTCTGAAATAAAGAAACAGCAGCAGAAAGGTATAGAGGAACTCAGATTGGAAATAAAAAAAGAAATCCGTGAATTAATAACATCTGCAGTAAAGAATCAAATGCAGAAACATATGGAGGAAACCCAGTGTCCACCCAGAACAAGTGCAGAGGACACTAGCTTGGCTCAAATGCGTGAATTAATAGAGTCTATAGTAAATAAACAACAGCAGAAAGATATAGAGGAAATCAGAGTGCAACTCTTTTCCAAAATAAAAAAAGAATTCTCAGAACTCATAGCATCTGAAGTAAAGAAGCAACTACAGAAACATAGGGACGAAACCCAAGCTGAAAAAACACTGCAGTAAAAGAATTTATAACTGCTTCTAAAGAAGACATTGATAAAACAAAATACAAGAGATTAGAAAAATGCCGGAATCCTTGAATAAGCAATACAGGAAAGAAATACATCGCATGAAACAGAGTCAAAGAGATCTCGAGGAAATTAAAGCCTCAATCACAAGCTTGCAAAACAGTTTAAGTGAAAGTGAAGACAGAGTATCAGAACTTGAAGATGCTGGTGCACCTAGTGAGAAAGTAAGAAAGGATCTCTTAAAAACAACGAGGATGCAGGAAAGAATAATCCATCACCTGCAAGATGATGCAAAGATGAACAATGTGAGACTAATAGGCATCAATGAGAAAGAAGGAGTCAACACAAATGACATTAAAAAATATGGGCAAAAGTAATAGCAGAAAATTTCCCAAATGGGAAGAAACAATCTGACATTCAGGTAACTGAAGCATACAGAACACCAAGTAACCTCAATCCAATGAAAAACACACTGAGACATATAATAGTCAAGATCCCAGAAATTCAACACAAGAATAATTTACTGAAAGCCACTAGAGAAAAGAAGCAGATCACATTCAAAGAAAAACCCATCAGAACTAAGGCTGACTTCTCTTCACAAACCATGCAGGCAAGAAGAGCATGGAGCAGAGTACTTCAGATCCTCTATGAAAACAAATTCCAGCCCAGACTATTATACCCTGCACAACTCTCTTTGAAGTTGGAAGGAGAAGTGAAATACTTTGCTGACAAAGAACAGCTAAAGGATTTCGTGAAGACAAAGCCAACCCTACACAGGCTACTGAAAGATGTTCTAGAGAGGGAATAAAATGATCAGAACTCCACGGATGAGATCAGAAGTAAACAACTAAATAGGGCAAGCAATTAAACACAGGAGAAAAAGGAGTAAATGACAACAAATAAAAAACATGGCAACCGTAAGTCAATATATCTCAATTCTAACCATCAATGTAAATGGACTCAATTCATGAATTAAGAGAAATAGACT